>NC_091376.1:385555-550555 GCF_038502225.1 Cherax quadricarinatus
TTGATGTATCTGGTATTACTGTGTAGTGTTGATGTATCTGGTATTACTGTGTGGTGTTGTTGTATCTGGTATTACTGTGTGGTGTTGATGTATCTGGTATTACTGTGTGGTGTTGATGTATCTGGTATTACTGTGTGGTGTTGTTGTATCTGGTATTACTGTGTAGTGTTGATGTATCTGGTATTACTGTGTGGTGTTGATGTATCTGGTATTACTGTGTGGTGTTGTTGTATCTGGTATTACTGTGTAGTGTTGATGTATCTGGTATTACTGTGTGGTGTTGATGTATCTGGTATTACTGTGTGGTGTTGATGTATCTGGTATTACTGTGAGGTGTTGATGTATCTGGTATTACTGTGTAGTGTTGATGTATCTGGTATTACTGTGTGGTGTTGTTGTATCTGGTATTACTGTGAGGTGTTGATGTATCTGGTATTACTGTGTAGTGTTGATGTATCTGGTATTACTGTGTAGTGTTGATGTATCTGGTATTACTGTGTGGTGTTGATGTATCTGGTATTACTGTGTGGTGTTGATGTATCTGGTATTACTGTGTGGTGTTGATGTATCTGGTATTACTGTGTGGTGTTGATGTATCTGGTATTACTGCGTGGAGTTGATGTATCTGGTATTACTGCGTGGTGTTGATGTATCTGGTATTACTGCGTGGTGTTGATGTATCTTGTATTACTGTGTGGTGTTGATGTATCTAGTATTACTGCGTGGTGTTGATGTATCTGGTATTACTGTGTGGTGTTGATGTATCTAGTATTACTGCGTGGTGTTGATGTATCTGGTATTACTGTGTGGTGTTGATGTATCTGGTATTACTGTGTGGTGTTGATGTATCTGGTATTACTGTGAGGTGTTGATGTATCTGGTATTACTGTGTGATGTTGATGTATCAGGTATTACTGTGTGGTGTTGATGTATCTGGTATTACTGTGTGGTGTTGTATCTGGTATTACTGTGAGGTGTTTATGTATCTGGTATTACTGTGTGGTGTTGATGTATCTGGTATTACTGTGTGGTGGTGTTGTATCTGGTATTACTATGAGGTGTTGATGTATCTGGTATTACTGTGATGTTGATGTATCTGGTATTACTGTGTGGTGGTGTTGTATCTGGTATTACTGTGTGGTGTTGATGTATCTGGTATTACTGTGTGGTGGTGTTGTATCTGGTATTACGGTGTGGTGGTGTTGTATCTGGTATTACTGTGAGGTGTTGATGTATCTGGTATTACTGTGATGATGTATCTGGTATTACTGTGTGGTGGTGTTGTATCTGGTATTACTGTGAGGTGTTGATGTATCTGGTATTACTGTGATGTTGATGTATCTGGTATTACTGTGTTGTGGTGTTGTATCTGGTATTACTGTGTGGTGGTGTTGTATCTGGTATTACTGCGTGGTGTTGATGTATCTGGTATTACTGCGTGGTGTTGATGTATCTGGTATTACTGTGTGGTGGTGTTGTATCTGGTATTACTGTGAGGTGTTGATGTATCTGGTATTACTGTGATGTTGATGTATCTGGTATTACTGTGTGGTGTTGATGTATCTGGTATTACTGTGTGGTGGTGTTGTATCTGGTATTACTGTGTGGTGGTGTTGTATCTGGTATTACTGTGTGGTGGTGTTGTATCTGGTATTACTGTGAGGTGTTGATGTATCTGGTATTACTGTGATGTTGATGTATCTGGTATTACTGTATGGTGGTGTTGTATCTGGTATTACTGTGTGGTGGTGTTGTATCTGGTATTACTGTGTGGTGGTGTTGTATCTGGTATTACTGTGTGGTGGTGTTGTATCTGGTATTACTGTGAGGTGTTGATGTATCTGGTATTACTGTGATGTTGATGTATCTGGTATTACTGTGTGGTGGTGTTGTATCTGGTATTACTGTGTGGTGGTGTTGTATCTGGTATTACTGTGTGGTGTTGATGTATCTGGTATTACTGTGTAGTGTTGATGTATCTGGTATTACTGTGTGGTGTTGTTGTATCTGGTATTACTGTGTGGTGTTGATGTATCTGGTATTACTGTGTGGTGTTGATGTATCTGGTATTACTGTGTGGTGTTGTTGTATCTGGTATTACTGTGTAGTGTTGATGTATCTGGTATTACTGTGTGGTGTTGATGTATCTGGTATTACTGTGTGGTGTTGTTGTATCTGGTATTACTGTGTAGTGTTGATGTATCTGGTATTACTGTGTGGTGTTGATGTATCTGGTATTACTGTGTGGTGTTGATGTATCTGGTATTACTGTGAGGTGTTGATGTATCTGGTATTACTGTGTAGTGTTGATGTATCTGGTATTACTGTGTGGTGTTTTTGTATCTGGTATTACTGTGAGGTGTTGATGTATCTGGTATTACTGTGTAGTGTTGATGTATCTGGTATTACTGTGTAGTGTTGATGTATCTGGTATTACTGTGTGGTGTTGATGTATCTGGTATTACTGTGTGGTGTTGATGTATCTGGTATTACTGTGTGGTGTTGATGTATCTGGTATTACTGTGTGGTGTTGATGTATCTGGTATTACTGCGTGGTGTTGATGTATCTGGTATTACTGCGTGGTGTTGATGTATCTGGTATTACTGCGTGGTGTTGATGTATCTGGTATTACTGCGTGGTGTTGATGTATCTGGTATTACTGTGTGGTGTTGATGTATCTAGTATTACTGCGTGGTGTTGATGTATCTGGTATTACTGTGTGGTGTTGATGTATCTAGTATTACTGCGTGGTGTTGATGTATCTGGTATTACTGTGTGGTGTTGATGTATCTGGTATTACTGTGTGGTGTTGATGTATCTGGTATTACTGTGAGGTGTTGATGTATCTGGTATTACTGTGTGATGTTGATGTATCTGGTATTACTGTGTGGTGTTGATGTATCTGGTATTACTGTGTGGTGGTGTTGTATCTGGTATTACTGTGAGGTGTTTATGTATCTGGTATTACTGTGTGGTGTTGATGTATCTGGTATTACTGTGTGGTGTTGTATCTGGTATTACTGTGAGGTGTTGATGTATCTGGTATTACTGTGAGGTGTTGATGTATCTGGTATTACTGTGATGTTGATGTATCTGGTATTACTGTGTGGTGGTGTTGTATCTGGTATTACTGTGTGGTGTTGATGTATCTGGTATTACTGTGTGGTGGTGTTGTATCTGGTATTACTGTGTGGTGGTGTTGTATCTGGTATTACTGTGAGGTGTTGATGTATCTGGTATTACTGTGATGATGTATCTGGTATTACTGTGTGGTGGTGTTGTATCTGGTATTACTGTGAGGTGTTGATGTATCTGGTATTACTGTGATGTTGATGTATCTGGTATTACTGTGTTGTGGTGTTGTATCTGGTATTACTGTGTGGTGGTGTTGTATCTGGTATTACTGCGTGGTGTTGATGTATCTGGTATTACTGTGTGGTGGTGTTGTATCTGGTATTACTGTGAGGTGTTGATGTATCTGGTATTACTGTGATGTTGATGTATCTGGTATTACTGTGTGGTGTTGATGTATCTGGTATTACTGTGTGGTGGTGTTGTATCTGGTATTACTGTGTGGTGGTGTTGTATCTGGTATTACTGTGTGGTGGTGTTGTATCTGGTATTACTGTGTGGTGGTGTTGTATCTGGTATTACTGTGAGGTGTTGATGTATCTGGTATTACTGTGATGTTGATGTATCTGGTATTACTGTGTGGTGGTGTTGTATCTGGTATTACTGTGTGGCGGTGTTGTATCTGGTATTACTGTGTGGTGGTGTTGTATCTGGTATTACTGTGTGGTGGTGTTGTATCTGGTATTACTGTGAGGTGTTGATGTATCTGGTATTACTGTGATGATGTATCTGGTATTACTGTGTGGTGGTGTTGTATCTGGTATTACTGTGTGGTGGTGTTGTATCTGGTATTACTGTGTGGTGGTGTTGTATCTGGTATTACTGTGTGGTGGTATTGTATCTGGTATTACTGTGAGGTGTTGATGTATCTGGTATTACTGTGATGTTGATGTATCTGGTATTACTGTGTGGTGGTGTTGTATCTGGTATTACTGTGTGGTGTTGTTGTATCTGGTATTACTGTGTGGTGTTGATGTATCTGGTATTACTGTGTGGTGTTGTATCTGGTATTACTGTGTGGTGGTGTTGTATCTGGTATTACTGTGTGGTGTTGATGTATCTGGTATTACTGTGTGGTGTTGATGTATCTGGTATTACTGTGTGGTGTTGATGTATCTGGTATTACTGTGTGGTGTTGATGTATCTGGTATTACTGTGTGGTGTTGATGTATCTGGTATTACTGTGTGGTGTTGATGTATCTGGTATTACTGTGTGGTGTTGATGTATCTGGTATTACTGTGTGGTGTTGATGATATTGTCTGGTATCATTGATACTGTGGAACAATTCTTCACCGTGGAACAATTCTGCACTGTGGAACAATTCTGCATTGTGGAACAATTCTACACCGTGGAACAATTCTACACCGTGGAACAATTCTTCACCGTGGAACAATTCTACACCGTGGAACAATTCTACACTGTGGAACAATTCTTCACCGTGGAACAATTCTACACCGTGGAACAATTCTGTACTGTGGAACAATTCTACACCGTGGAACAATTCTACACCGTGGAACAATTCTAAACTGTGGAACAATTCTACACTGGAACAATTCTACACCGTGGAACAATTCTACACCGTGGAACAATTCTACACTGTGGAACAATTCTACACCGTGGAACAATTCAACACCGTGGAACAATTCTACACCGTGGAAAAATTCTACACTGGAACAATTCTACACCGTGGAACAATTCTACACCGTGGAACAATTCTGCACTGTGGAACAATTCATGGTTGACATGGCATATATGAAATGTCTTAAATGAACAGCCTATCATCATTATCAAGGCTTCCTTGAAATGGTATATGTGAAATTCCTTAAATCAAGGACCCTTACCAGCAACAAGGCACGCCTTGATAGACCCTAATTTCAAGGCTACCCAGATCTCTACGCAGTTTAACTCTTACGCTCACGGTAATACGCCAGCCCACAGGCGTCTCCCCTCGGTTAAATGCAAATTTCTCTCAGTGCTCTGATCCTCTCTAAATCCTACTCGCCTCATTCCCAAAGTGGCTCGGGAAAAAATCTTGAAGTGCCTTAGTCTGACAGCTGTTGTACACCTGACAGTGCAAACTATATCCGTGACTTGTATTTTAAAGCTGCTGTCTGACAGCCCTTCAAACTTTTAATATGTGGAGCGATATATATATATATATATATATATATATATATATATATATATATATATATATATATATATATATATATATATATATATATATATATATATATATATATATATATATATATATATATATATATATATATAATATATATATATATATATATATATATATATATATATATATATATATATATATATATATATATATATATATATATTGTGACCACGAACGAGTGGTATTGATCAATAACACTGCACTAGCCAAGGACTCGAACCCATGCTGCTTTGGCCTGCCTCATGGTGGGCGTAAACACATGACGCCTTATCCACTGAGCCACTCGTTCGTGGTCACAATAATATAAAATACTGCCCGGTGAACTAGTACAACAAACAGGGACTAGAATAAAATTAGCCTAGAGTCATCCACACCATCGTGTGTCCTTGGGTTAGGAGTACCATATCCAGTTCCGCTGGATGCCCTACTCTTAAGGATCGTATGGTTCAGTGGATTAAGGCGTCATGTGTTTTCGCCCACCATGAGGCAGGCCAAAGCAGCATGGGTTCGAGTCCTTGGCTAGTGCAGTGTTGTTATTGATATATATATATATATATATATATATATATATATATATATATATATATATATATATATATATATATATTAATTAGCACATCGACCGATTCCCACCAAGGCAGGGTGGCCCGAAAAAGAAAAACTTTCACCATCATTCACTCCATCACTGTCTTGCCAGAAGAGTGCTTTACACTACAGTTATAAAACTGCAACATTAACACCCGTCCTTCAGAGTGCAGGCACTGTACTTCCCATCTCCAGGACTCAAGTCCGGCCTGCCGGTTTCCCTGAACCCCTTCATAAATGTTACTTTGCTCACACTCCAACAGCACGTCAAATATTAAAAGCCATTTGTCTCCATTCATTCTTACCAAATTCGCTCACGCATGCTTGCTGGAAGTCCAAGCCCCCTCGCACACAAAACCTCCTTATATATATATATATATATATATATATATATATATATATATATATATATATATATATATATATATATATATATATATATATATATATATATATATATATATATATATATATATATATATATATATATATATATGCACACACCCACACATGTCGTAACTTTTATTCCCTCTTTACGTCTCTGTGTCGCAGGTTTTCATCTCCGAAGTTTTTGGTCTTTAAAATGACCTAAAACGCACTAATAAACGAGGTAAAAATTTTGAGCCAATGTTAAAAATCTTAGGGAGAAAATCCCAGCGAAATGATGCTTAACATGACCTTTAAATCCCTATGCATGACTCCGTGGCACTGACCTTTGGCACTGACCTTTGGCACTGACCTTTGGCACCGTGCCCTTGACTTTTGTCAGAGTATCTCTGATCTATAGTAATCTTTTTTATTTTTTTTTACAGTTTTAACCTTATGTGAAGTGGGTGAGTACAGTCAGTCTGCGGCCGGAGGTTCAAGCCTGCAACACTATTGCTATATTTCAAATTTAGATTGAAAAAGGATCAATTAATCGTGTTGTTCAGTATTAATGAATATATATATATATATATATATATATATATATATATATATATATATATATATATTTGTGTGTGTGTGTGTGTGTGTGTGTGTGTGTGTGTGTGTGTGTGTTTGTTAAAAGAATTTCTTAAAATCCATTGCAAAAACTTAGTTCACTTTTGTTAAAATACTTTAACACAAAAAAAATGCTACATCTCCCACTGATACCATAATTCGCTTGCCAAATTCCTTCACTTTCTGTCAAAATCTTTTACACCTGACTTGTCGTGAACCTTCTTCCCTTTGCCGGATTCCTTTTGACACGCAGTCTAATTCCTTTTCTCCACTATCAAAATGTTTCGCCCCTCGTACCGGAATTCCCCAGCTGTGTCTCACGTCTCAGCGTCTCCGGGTTTTCCAAATAGTATCATATATCTCAATGAGCGCTGCAGGGAAATTAATCACGCTAATGAGAGGTTGTAATTCTTTTTTGCTTTCTCAAGGCGAAAACCCACACGGCCAGCTGATTATACTTCCGTCTGGTTCACACCGTCAAATTACGTCCACCTCCAATTGCCGCAAGAAATTTGTAGCTCTGACGTCCTCCAGCTTGCTATGCTTACTTTGAGCTCTAATAACAAGATTATAATTCCAAGAAAAGGCACAATACCGTGACTGGAACGATACGCAAATACATATCTAGCTTATGTTCTTATGTTCTCTTGCAGTGCTCTCCTTGCTTTGTATTTGACTGGCTCTTCTTCCTTATTTCCCACTTCTACCACTACCACTATTACTACCTCTTCTTCTACTACTACTACTACAACTACTGATGAAATTAAGACATGTGCGGCGTCTGGTTGTCTTTGTTGTGGACGTTTCGCCATCCAGTGGCTGGCTGGATGGCGAAGGGTCTACGATGGGGATGCCCGGGTGTTGTGCATGTGTCTTAATTTCATCTTGTCAGTATTATATACAATTCCTGTACTACTACTACTACTACTACTACTACTACTACTACTGCCACCACCTCTTCCTGCCTATATTTAGCCGTCCTGCTCCCCCTCTGGTTAGTGTGACTTTGTCAATGGTCCAAGTCGGACCGAAACGTCGTCGTAAGCTCCTCTCTTTTATGTGCGGGTTATTTGTGTATTATAATTCCGTCTGGGTCGAGTTATAATCGTACCGAAAGTTCATGTTCACTTACTATCTCATTTCTCTATTTTTAAGTCTGGTATGATGTGATTTCATGATGTGATAGTAACTTAAAGTGATGTCAGGATGTCCTCACGATAGGACGGAGAATGTGATGAATGGTTTGAAAAACCGACAAGTTGAAGATTGAGACACTTATGCAGCATATGGGAATCTTTATTCAGGAAACGTTTCGCCACACAGTGGCTTCATCAGTCCAATACAAAGAGGAAGGCGTAAGGAGAGGAGGAGAATGAGGTAATCAGTCCCTCAACCTGGAGTCGATGTGTTCAGTCCATCAATCTTGAAGAATGTACAGCATAGGGCCGTAGACGTGGCTTATATACTGTAGTGAGGTGACGTGAAGCAGACGGAGGCGGGGTCATAGTGGTACCATCCACTAGTCGAAGTAGGTCTTCGTCCAAAGGTTGAACAAGTGTTGAAGAATTCTTTGTAACAAGATCCCATGATGCTGCAGTGTCTGACAGTTGTGATGAATGGTTTGAAAAACCGACAAGTTGAAG
This sequence comes from Cherax quadricarinatus, assembly GCF_038502225.1. Lineage (NCBI taxonomy): Eukaryota > Metazoa > Arthropoda > Malacostraca > Decapoda > Parastacidae > Cherax > Cherax quadricarinatus. Next base: position 394,087 of record NC_091376.1, read on the forward strand.
ATTGAGACACTTATGCAGCATATGGGAATCTTTATTCAGGAAACTTCAACCTACACAAATTTTTCACTTATATACAAGTAAGTTCAATGTTTTTCTTGACTACCATCTTGGAAAACCAGATGAAGGGAATACTGGGCAGTAACTTGACACTGTCTTAAGACAAATTAAAATTGACAGGAGTGTGATGAAGAGAAATGTTGCAAAGCTTTCACTGGGAGAACGTTTCTCTCAGTGTAAACCTTTTTCAAGTCACGACAAACCTCTACGCAGAGATAAAAGGCCATAGCAAAATAAGCATTTTCTTTTCTTGGCTATTGTTTTCAATATTCTAATTGAATCCAGCTTCCAGCATCCCCAGGGCGCCACTATCATCTGGTTACAAAGTAATATTCTTATCCAGGAGCTACAATATTCTAAGATCTTAATTGCCAAGTATCGTTGTATCCCTTAATTACAGAAGTGTTCTCTCTATGGATATCTCATGTTAAGAGAACTAAACCTTTGGAAAAAAAAACAGAGGAGATATAATTACAACATACAAGATAGATTATTCGTAGATTTTTGTAAAATGTATATTCTTGCAGGAGGTTACTTAAATGTTTGTTAGATGTATATGGCTTAATTTATATCTCTCTTTTAAAAATGGAATAATCCTGTTAGAAGATAATGAAAGTGTTTATATTTCTGCCTAAAATTGTTAAGCTTACAGAAATAGGTCATTTTGAGTTGCTTATCTTTCTTTTATACAGGTAAATTTACAGGGCATAAACAAGTATTAACTATAACAAAACCTCGGTTCACAAAAACTCAATTGTCTCCAGCAAATCTCGACTGACAGATGTTTCCAGGTTGATGGACTGATTACCTCGAACTTCTACTCTCCTTACCCATTTCTACTTTGTATTGGACTGATGAGGCCACTGTGTGGCGAAACGTTTCTTCAATAAAGATTCCCATGTGTTGCATAAGTGTCTCAATTCTTCAAATCTCAACTCACTGTGCCCTGCCACCGAGATACATTTAATAACCTCAACAAATTGACCAATATAATCACGTTCTGCCGTAGTAGGGAGGCAGGGAGAGTAGCAGGGAGGCAGGGAGAGTAGCAGGGAGGCAGGGAGAGTAGCAGGGAGGCAGGGAGAGTAGCAGGGAGGCAGGGAGAGTAGCAGGGAGAGTAGCAGGGAGGCAGGGAGAGTAGCAGGGAGGCAGGGAGAGTAGCAGGGAGGCAGGGAGAGTAGCAGGGAGGCAGGGAGAGTAGCAGGGAGGCAGGGAGAGTAGCAGGGAGGCAGGGAGAGTAGCAGGGACGCAGGGAGAGTAGCAGGGACGCAGGGAGTGTAGAAGGGAGGCAGGGAGAGTAGCAGGGAGGCAGGGAGAGTAGCAGGGAGGCAGGGAGAGTAGCAGAGAGGCAGGGAGAGTAGCAGGGAGGCAGGGAGAGTAGCAGGGAGGCAGGGAGAGTAGCAGGGAGGCAGGGAGAGTAGCAGGGAGGCAGTGAGAGTAGCAGGGAGGCAGGGAGAGTAGCAGGGAGGCAGGGAGAGTAGCAGGGAGGCAGGGAGAGTAGCAGGGAGGCAGGGAGAGTAGCAGGGAGGCAGGGAGAGTAGCAGAGAGGCAGAGGCAGGGAGGCAGGGAGAGTAGCAGGGAGGCAGGGAGAGTAGCAGAGAGGCAGGGAGAGTAGCAGAGAGGCAGGGAGAGTAGCAGGGAGGCAGGGAGAGTAGCAGGGAGGCAGGGAGAGTAGCAGGGAGGCAGGGAGGCAGGGAGAGTAGCAGGGAGGCAGGGAGACAGGGAGAGTAGCAGGGAGGCAGGGAGAGTAGCAGGGAGGCAGGGAGAGTAGCATGGGGGCAGGGAGAGTAGCAGGGAGAGTAGCAGGGAGGCAGGGAGAGTAGCAGGGATGCAGGGAGAGTAGCAGGGAGAGTAGCAGGGAGGCAGGGAGAGTAGCAGGGAGGCAGGGAGAGTAGCAGGGAAGCAGGGACAGTAGCAGGGAAGCAGGGAGAGTAGCAGGGAGGCAGGGAGAGTAGCAGGGAGGCAGGTAGAGTAGCAGGGAGGCAGGGAGAGTAGCAGAGAGGCAGGGAGAGTAGCGGGGAGGCAGGGAGAGTAGCAGGGAGAGTAGCAGGGAGGCAGGGAGAGTAGCAGAGAGGCAGGGAGAGTAGCGGGGAGGCAGGGAGAGTAGCAGGGAGGCAGGGAGTGTAGCAGGGAGGCAGGGAGTGTAGCAGGGAGGCAAGGAGTGTAACAGGGAGGCAGGAAGAACAGCAGGGAGGGAGTGCGAGTAGCACAGAGACAGGGAGAGGAGGAAGGAGGGAGAGAGAGTAGTAGGCAGGCAGGAAGAGTAGGAGGGAGGCAGGGAGTGTACCAGGGAGGCAGGGAGTGTACCAGGGAGGCAGGGAGTGAAGCAGGGAGGCAGGGAGTGTAGCAGGGAAGCAGGGATTGTAAATGGGAGACAGGGAGAGTAGCAGGGAGGCAGGGAGAGTAGCAGGGAGGCAGGGAGGCAGGGAGAGTAGCAGGGAGGCAGGGAGAGTAGCGGGGAGACAGGGAGAGTAGCAGGGAGGCAGGGAGAGTAGCAGGGAGGCAGGGAGAGTAGCAGGGAGGCAGGGAGAGTAGCAGGGAGGCAGGGAGAGTAGCAGGGAGGCAGGGAGAGTAGCAGGGAAGCAGGGAGAGTAGCAGGGAGGCAGGGAGAGTAGCAGGGAGGCAGGGAGAGTAGCAGGGAGGCAGGGGGACTAGCAGGAAATCAGGGACAGTAACAGAGGCTTAACCCTAAGACAAACTGTCACCTCCGTAAGTCATCCAAGACAGACGATTAATACCCAGCAACATAATTACTGTTGGGTCAACAGGGACAACAGAAAAGTAAGACAAATATTCAACAGTTGGGTACTTTTACTGTTGAGTGAAGAGTTTCGTCTATACAGTGGGTTTCTTCAGTCAGGTGATAAGCTTCCCCTACTGTATAGACGTGACAGTTCAGTAAAGACGAAAGATATCCAATTGTTGCACACGTGTCTTAACCGATGCAATAAGATCACGGTAAACAGGTGATATCACAATATGCAGAACGGCCACTGAAAAAAATAGTGAAATTCCAAGCGATTTCGTGACTTCTCACATTATCAAGGAAATTTTTCGGTGAGAGAAATCACAAAAACGCTTGAAATTTCACTATTTTTCCACAGTGGTTGTTCTGCACACGTCTCTTTAAGCATCAAGTTACAAGTATGGTATTCCATTGCTGTAATAATTATACTTTATATATTAAGAAATCACTTTAATTACTTTAACTAATGACACACCTCTGTCTTAAACACACTTACCACAAATAGATTACTAATGGCTCTTAGGATATTACAATTTGATGCTATTATTAGCATTATTTATCTTACTAATCTTAGCGCAAGAAACACGTACCTTTAACGGACCCCTAATGGTCCGAAAGTATCCAACTGTTATAGTTTTTTACAGTAATAATAATATTAATGATAATGATGATTTGTACAAGTACATGTTCAACTTATACAGACCATAGCTGACATCAATGTCATACTACTGTATAGAAAACCCTTGTTATGCACAGCATTTCGGGCAAATTAGGTCAATTTTGTCCTCAGGATGCGACCCATACCAGTCGACTTACACCCAGGTACTGTTTTACTGCTAGGTGAACAGGGACAACAGGTGTCGTAAGGAAACACGTCATAGTGTTTCCGCCCGTACCGGTGATCAAATCACGGACCTCAGTGTGTGAACTGATACACTTAAATGGCAAAGAAAGTGGTACAGGGGCCTCTGTCTGGCGATCTCCCCACCACCGTCCAAATGCATACTAATGGTAGAGGAGGATTGATGCTAGAGATATGATATATAATTAAAACAGTGATGTTTTAATGACAAGATTGATGATGGAGTTACTTATAAAAAAAACACCGGTGTTTGTCTAAAACGAGGGTCTCATCTTCCATAAAAAGCTGCTTGTTGTGCGTGTTTTACACTACATATCTGATATGACTGAACGTTCAGTGTTCAGTAATCTCGAGAGATTCACAGTCAGCTTCGAATTCAAAGAGATGAATCTAGACCGCATTTCGGACGGCATTTCGATACGTCTTCAATTGTCGATAATCGCCTAGAATGGACAGGAACCTCACTAAAGTATGCCAGGGATGGGGTTCACTTATCTAGGTGTGGGGTGGGAGCACTGGCCAACGCAGTGGAGGGAGCTGTTAAGTCTTTGAACTAGGAATAGTTAGTGGTTTTGGGTTTTTGAGTGAACTGTGATGGAATATGTTCGCAAAATTTGAACAGCTTCTGTTCCCACTGTGACGTAGAACAGCAGCATGTTGTTGATGTATCAGATATTGAATAAAATACACAAGCTGCTTTTCCTATCTTTCTAACTGCTTCAAGACTATCCTACATTCTGTTTGTCTCCAGGACTTCGAAACATCCTGTCTCCAGGCCTCCACCACATCCTCTCTGTCTCCTAGACTACAGCACATCCTGTCTCCTAGACTCCACCACATCCTGTCTGTCTCCAAGACTACACCACATCCTGTCTGTCTCCAAGACTGCACCACAACCCCGTCTTCAAGACTATATCACATCCTATCTCCAAGACTCCACCACATCCTGTCTGTCTCCAAGACTACACCATAATCCTGTCTGTCTCCTAGACTCTACCACATCCCATCTTTTCATCTCCAAGACTCCACTTCATCCACTCTCCGTAACTCCACAACCCTTCCTCTTCCCTCTTAAACCAAATACCAAGAAGAGTAATTCCGAAACTCATTTAGCAGTGATTAATTATCTACCTTCCCCTTACAGATGGTTTTCCTTAACAAACCTTATCTAATCCCCTTCAGCCTCCTCTTTCACGTCAAGGCTCCTGGAAGATGTCGTTAACAACAAAGGGATTGATTTGTACAATCAAATTAAAGAGATAGGAAGCCTTTCTGGCTGAGTTCTTTCTTGACCAACGTTCAAAGTGGACTTTCTTAATTATTTCAAGCGTTATGCTATCTAAATCTAAATGAAAAATTTTGATTCCTCTGATTTCTACCATCAATGAATTGGAATATTTCAACGTTGATACAAATAATAGTAATGGTATCTAAGTCTCGAATCACAATGAAATCCTATTTTATATTATATATATATATATATATATATATATATATATATATATATATATATATATATATATATATATATATATATATATATATATATATATTCAACAAGTCGGCCGTCTCCCACCGAGGCAGGGTGACCCAAAGAGAAAGAAAATCCCCAAAAAGAAAATACTTTCATCATTTAACACTTTCACCTCACTCACACATAATCACTGTTTTTGCAGAGGTGACCAGAATACAACAGTTTAGAAGTATATACGAGATGGGAAGTACAGTGTCTACATTGAAGGAGGAGTGTTAATGTTGCAGTTTTGTAACTGTAGTGTAAAGCATCCCTCTGGCAAGACAGTGATGATCAGTCCTGTATAGTAGAGACAGTGTGTGGAAACCTTTAGTTGAATGAGATGGGGTCTAGAAGCCCTTTTCTGGAGTTCTTGCATAAACCCCTTTTCCTATTTCCACTTTTCTTCTGCCTACCCTTTCCACCTTTTTTTCCCACTTTGTCTTTGCCCTTTCCCCGTCCCTCCAGCTCCTGGTTTGCAAGACCCAATGTTGAGAGCATTACAGCATCCGCTCCTTGCCCTCTTCAGGGTCAATATCTGGTGAATTTCGATATCACCCGTGAGAGTTCGGGCAGGTGGTCGGTCCAAGGATGAAGACTTGTCTTGGCGAATGTTTTTTCCGTCTTCCTCCAGCTTTAAATTTACAGAATTACATCTGGTATCCTCTCTTAGGTCTTCGTAAAGAAAAAGAACAGCGCTAAGGAACTAAATTATCTCCTCTAACATCTCAGTATTTTTTTTCACTTCGAGGTGAACAGGTGAAGATCTATGAATTATTTTATAATATATATGACCTTATAGGTAGTAGGTTGGTAGACAGCAACCACCCAGGGAGGTACTACCGTCCTGCCAAATGAGTGTAAAACGAAAGCCTATAATTGTTTTACATGATGGTAGGATTGCTGGTGTCTTTTTTTCTGTCTCATAAACATGCAAGATTACAGGTATGTCTTGCTACTTCTACTTACACTTAGGTCACACTACACATACATGTACACATTTATTTATACACACTCATCTGAGTTTTCTTTGATTTTATCTTAATAGTTCTTGGTCTTATTACTTTTCCTTTTATATCCATGGGGAAGTGGAATAAGAATCTTTCCTCCGTAAGCCATGCGTGTTGTAAAAGTCAACTAAAATGCCGGGAACAATGGGCTAGTAACCCCTTTTCCTGTAAAGATTACTAAAAAGAATAAGAAGAAAATTGTCAAAGTGGGAAGTCTGAATGTGCGTGGATGTTGTGCAGATGAGAAGAAAGAGATGATTGTGGATGTTATGAATGAGAAGAAGCTGGATGTCCTGGCTTTAAGTGAAACAAAGCTGAAGGGGGTGGGAGAGTTTCAATGGAGAGGAATAAATGGGATTAGGTCAGGGGTTTCAAATAGAGTTAGAGTTAAAGAAGGAGTAGCAATAATGTTGAAGGATAAGCTATGGCAGGAAAAGAGGGACTATAAATGTATTAATTCAAGGATTATGTGGAGTAAAATAAAGATTGGATGTGAAAAGTGGGTTATAATAAGCGTGTATGCACCTGGAGAAGAGAGAAGTGTAGAGGAGAGAGATTTTGGGAAATGTTGAGTGAATGCGTGGGGAGTTTTGAATCAAGTTTGAGAATAATGGTGGTTGGGGATTTCAATGCTAAAGTGGGCAAAAATGTTATGGAGGGAGTAGTAGGTAAATTTGGGGTGCCAGGGGTAAATGTAAATGGGGAGCCTTTAATTGAGCTATGTGTAGAAAGAAATTTGGTAATAAGTAATACATATTTTATGAAAAAGAGGATAAATAAATATACAAGGTATGATGTAGCACGTAATGAAAGTAGTTTATTAGATTATGTATTGGTGGATAAAAGGTTGATGGGTAGGCTCCAGGATGTACATGTTTATAGAGGGGCAACTGATATATCAGATCATTATTTAGTTGTAGCTACAGTTAGAGTAAGAGGTAGATGGGAAAAGAGGAAGGTGGCAACAACAAGTAAGAGGGAGGTGAAAGTGTATAAACTAAGGGAGGAGGAAGTTCAGATGAGATATAAGAGACTATTGGCAGAAAGGTGGGCTAGTGCAAAGATGAGTAGTGGGGGGGTTGAAGAGGGTTGGAATAGTTTTAAAAATGCAGTATTAGAATGTGGGGCAGAAGTTTGTGGTTATAGGAGGGTGGGGGCAGGAGGAAAGAGGAGTGATTGGTGGAATGATGAAGTAAAGGGTGTGATAAAAGAGAAAAAGGTAGCTTATGAGAGGTTTTTACAAAGCAGAAGTGTTATAAGAAGAGCAGAGTATATGGAGAGTAAAAGAAAGGTAAAGAGAGTGGTGAGAGAGTGCAAAAGGAGAGCAGATGATAGAGTGGGAGAGGCACTGTCAAGAAATTTTAATGAAAATAAGAAAAATTTTTGGAGTTAAACAAGTTAAGAAAGCCTAGGGAAAGTATGGATTTGTCAGTTAAAAACAGAGTAGGGGAGTTAGTAGATGGGGAGATGGAGGTATTAGGTAGATGGCGAGAATATTTTGAGGAACTTTTAAATGTTAAGGAAGAAACAGAGGCAGTAATTTCATGCACTGGCCAGGGAGGTATACCATCTTTTAGGAGTGAAGAAGAGCAGAATGTAAGTGTGGGGGAGGTACGTGAGGCATTACGTAGAAAGAAAGAGAGTAAAGCAGCTAGAACTGATGGGATCATGACAGAAATGTTAAAAGCAGGGGGGGATATAGTGTTGGAGTGGTTGGTATTTTTGTTTAATAAATGTATGAAAGAGGGGAAGGTACTTAGGGATTGGCGGAGAGCATGTATAGTCCCTTTATATAAAGGGAAAGGGGACAAGAGAGACTGTAAAAATTATAGAGGAATAAGTTTACTGAGTATACCAGGAAAAGTATACGGTAGGGTTATAATTGAAAGAATTAGAGGTAAGACAGAATGTAGGATTGCGGATGAGCAATGAGGTTTCAGAGTGGGTAGGGGATGTGTAGATCAAGTGTTTACATTGAAGCATACATGTGAACAGTATTTAGATAAAGGTAGGGAAGTTTTTATTGCATTTATGAATTTAGAAAAGGCATATGATAGAGTGGATAGAGGAGCAATGTGGCAGATGTTGCAAGTATATGGAATAGGTGGTAAGTTATTAAATGCTGTAAAGAGTTTTTATGAGGATAGTGAGGCTCAGGTTAGGGTGTGTAGAAGAGAGGGAGACTACTTCCCGGTAAAAGTAGGTCTTAGACAGGGATGTGTAATGTAACCATGGTTGTTTAATATATTTATAGATGGGGTTGTAAAGGAAGTAAATGCTAGGGTGTTCGGGAGAGGGGTGAGATTAAATTTTGGGGAATCAAATTCAAAATGGGAATTGACACAGTTACTTTTTGCTGATGATACTGTGCTTATGGGAGATTCTAAAGAAAAAATGCAAAGGTTAGTGGATGAGTTTGGGAATGTGTGTAAAGGCAGAAAGTTGAAAGTGAACATAGAAAAGAGTAAGGTGATGAGGGTGTCAAATGATTTAGATAAAGAAAAATTGGATATCAAATTGGGGAGGAGGAGTATGGAAGAAGTGAATGTTTCCAGATACTTGGGAGTTGACGTGTCGGCGGATGGATTTATGAAGGATGAGGTTAATCATAGAATTGATGAGGGAAAAAAGGTGAGTGGTGCGTTGAGGTATATGTGGAGTCAAAAAACGTTATCTATGGATGCAAAGAAGGGAATGTATGAAAGTATAGTAGTACCAATACTCTTATATGGATGTGAAGCTTGGGTGGTAAATGCAGCAGCGAGGAGACGGTTGGAGGCAGTGGAGATGTCCTGTTTAAGGGCAATGTGTGGTGTAAATATTATGCAGAAAATTCGGAGTGTGGAAATTAGGAAAAGGTGTGGAGTTAATAAAAGTATTAGTCAGAGGGCAGAAGAGGGGTTGTTGAGGTGGTTTGGTCATTTAGAGAGAATGGATCAAAGTAGAATGACATGGAAAGCATATAAATCTATAGGGGAAGGAAGGCGGGGTAGGGGTCGTCCTCGAAAGGGTTGGAAGAGGGGGTAAAGGAGGTTTTGTGGGCAAGGGGCTTGGACTTCCAGCAAGCGTGCGTGAACGTGTTAGATAGGAGTGAATGGAGACGAATGGTACTTGGGACCTGACGATCTGTTGGACTGTGAGCAGGGTAATATTTAGTGAAGGGATTCAGGGAAACCGGTTATTTTCATATAGTCGGACTTGAGTCCTGGAAATGGGAAGTACAATGCCTGCACTTTAAAGGAGGGGTTTGGGATATTGGCAGTTTGGAGGGATATGTTGTGTATCTCTATACGTATATGCTTCTAAACTGTTGTATTCTGAGCACCTCTGCAAAAACAGTGATAATGTGCGAGTGTGGGGAAAGTGTTGAATGATGATGAAAGTATTTTCTTTTTGGGGATTTTCTTTCTTTTTTGGGTCACCCTGCCTCGGTGGGAGACGGCCGACTTGTTGAAAAAAAAAAAATATATGACCTGCAGATATGTATAAGAATAATCCAATTCAGTAGTTTATGGGTGAAATAAATAATTTATTAGAGAGTGCAATGATTTTTTAGAGAGTGCAATGATTTTTTAGAGAGTGCAATGATTTTTTAGAGAGTGCAATGATTTTTTAGAGAGTGCAATGATTTTTTAGAGAGTGCAATGATTTTTTAGAGAGTGCAATGATTTTTTAGAGAGTGCAATGATTTTTTAGAGAGTGCAATGATTTTTTAAAGAGTGCAATGATTTTTTAGAGAGTGCAATGATTTTTTAAAGAGTGCAATGATTTTTTAAAGAGTGCAATGATTTTTTAGAGAGTGCAATGATTTTTTAGAGATTGCAATGATTTTTTAGAGAGCACAGTAAAATTACTAAGCACAATTTTTGTTCAGAGAGTACAATGAATTCCTGTTGATCCTTTTTTTCTAGGGATAGGGGGAATGTTGCACGCTTTATTTCAAGAATTCGTGATGCATGCCACCTGCTGGTGAAGTTGCATGTGTGTGTGTATTCGAGGCGGGTTGTCCGGGCAAGCTGGAAGATGGGTTATGCAGATCCCTTGACACACTTGCCTGCTCTCCTGAACCTGTCTGTAGTATCCCAACTTATGGAGATCAGCTCACCCACTTCCTTTCACTTGCATTCCCTTGCTTTTTCCTTCTATCTCTCCCTCAGTCCTTCCCCCTCTTTTCTCCTTTCACTGTTTTACTCTCTTCTCCTTTTTCCATTTTTCCTTCGTCTCTCAACCCTTCTCTAAGTCTACACTCGTCACTACACTATTTTTCTCTCCATTTAATGCTTACTCGTAACCTTTACACACACACACACACACACACACACACACACACACACACACACACACACACACACACACTTTCATGCTTACACAAGCACGCAGATTATTTTCTTCATCAAAATCTGCTCTCCAAGAACTTTAAAGGCAGAAAATTAATTTAGTCTCAAGCAGGTTACTAAAGCTTGTTAGAGAAAAACACTGAGGCAGCAGTTAAGAAGGGCCACCTATCTTTTTATCAAATTTCTCATCCTACTCTCCCTCCCAGGGCCTTGATACCGGCAAAGAGTTCTTGATTAATTCGACACAAGTACATCACAGGTATATTTTAAAGACACGTTCCGCCTGCACAGCAGGCTTCTCAGTCGAGCAGAAATAATTCCGACTGATCACCTCAAATTAATCTTATCTCCGGTGTTAGATACTCTAGTATTTGACTGAAGAATCCTGCATCAGACGCAATTATATGGTCATGAAGATTCCCAAATCAGCATCATATTTCTTCAATAATATAAATTCTTGTACAGCATAAACGACGTCTTTTATGATTTCGTATTTTGAGATTCGTATCGATTTCCGTCTATAAAGTAATATTCCATAAATAAAGCGATCTCGCCGCTAATAAAAGTCTTTAGTGGTTTACCTAAGCTGATAATAAGCTTAGGGAGTTAGAAATGAATAAAATCGACAGATTTATTCAGCACTAACTCACCAATACTCACCGCTTGAGAGCCTAGGCTCATAGTGCAGTGACTTAAGGAGCTGAACCATAAGTATATGTGAAAAAAGTATCGCCGTCTCTTCAGGTATTCTCTGAGAGGGGGCAGAGAAGTAAGTGAATTCTGGCAGAGGCACGGCAGACGGCTACATAAAACTGTATACGAGCCTGGGATGGATGGAGGGAGGGAGGGAAGATCTGAGAGAGGATGAAGGGTAGACAGGGTGAGATCGATAGAGGGATGGAAGCAGGACAGGAGAGAGGATGGAAATGGATGAATTGATAAAGTGAGGGCTATTATACTAGAGGAGAAGCGCTAAACTCTTAAGAGTCAGTCACAACTTGGGGAACTGACTTAGTGAAGGCGACCAGAATGAATCCAGGGAAGAGAAAAGTAGCTCTAATTCCCTGGATCAAGAGCTCTTCACTAGCACCAAGGCACCGAGAATGGAGTAAAGAGGGATAAACAAGAAGGAAAGGAGAGATTATCACATGTCACTTCAAGCTCTCCTGAGTCTGACAGTCGGGGAATGGCTTAAAAATATATGTGAGGAGGAGACGACAGCACAGAGCAAAGTCCAGGTACCAGTCGACCTGTTGGGGAAGAGATTCAGCAACCTGGTGGGGAGAACAGTCAACCTGTTAGCGAAGAACGCCAGAAATTTGTTGAGAAATTCATTCGAATGGTTAGGGAGAAAACTCTGACTTGTTGGGGAAAGCAGTCGATCTGTTGGGGAGCAGAGCCAGTCATCTGATGGGGAAGGACTATCGACTTGTTGGGGAGCAGAGGCGGCCATCTGGTGGAGGAGGATTGTCGACCTGTTGGGGAGCAGAGCCAGCCATCAGGTGGGAGTCTGTCGACTTGTTGGAGAGCAAAGCCAGCCATCTGATAGGGAAAGAACTGTCGATCTGTTAGGGAGCAGAGCCAGCCATCTGGTGAAGGAGGACTGTCGATCTGCTGGGGACGAGCAGCAGACAGACACGTTGCACCAATCTGCAAGATTGGATTATCGCCTCCGTGTGTCCAACTAGCGCCTTCCCAGGGGGTCAACACGCCTCCATCTACAACCTGCATCACCGGATTCGTTTTCAGTGTCAGGTTTCTCTAAAGTTATTACGAAGCAAGGAGGATACCGAGAAGCATAAGATTCTTTAGACTGACTGAAGATGTTTCTGAAAGAAACTAAAAAAGCTCTTGAAGGATAGCGAGAGGCAGGAAAATGTTCAGAACGACTGGAGAGGATCCTAAGGGATACCGAAAGGCAGGAGATTCCAGAATGATTGGAGAGGATCCTAAGGGACACCGAAAGGAAGGAGATTCCTAAATGAGTGGAGAGGATCCTAAGCGATACCGAAAGGAAGGAGACTGTCCAGAATGACAGGAGAGAATCTTCAAAGATACAGAGAGACAGAAGCCTGTCGGGAATAACAATTTCCAGGAAATATTGAACGAAGTAGTGAGATAATTTTCTCGTGTATTCTCTTAGCTTTGAAGAGTTGATAGGAGTTAGTAAGGAGGACAAGGAGCTTCAAGAACCATAAAATGAATCTTGAGATATTAGACGCGAGCGAATGGCCCTTAATCAAGGGAACCGAAGTTGTTGTCTCTCTACTTCCTCCCTTAGGAGATAATGGGGTTCCTTGTCCTCTTATCTACCAATACCCTCTCTGAAGAGGCATTACTCAACTGGTATTACTCTACAAGTAGATACTATTACTCTACCAGCAGACACTGTTACTCTGCCAGCAGACACTGTTACTCTACCAGCAGACACTGTTACTCTGCCAGCAGACACTGTTACTCTGCCAGCAGACACTGTTACTCTACCAGCAGACACTGTTACTCTAACAGCAGACACTGTTACTCTACCAGCAGACACTGTTACTCTACCAGCAGACACTGTTACTCTAACAGTAGACACTGTTACTCTACCAGCAGACACTGTTACTCTACCAGCAGACACTGTTACTCTACCAGCAAACACTATTATTCTACCAGCAGACACTATTACTCTGCCAGCAAACACTATTACTCTACCAGCAGGCACTATTACTCTACCAGCAGACACTATTACTCTACCAGCAGACACTGTTACTCTACCAGCAAAGACTTTTACTCTACCAGTAGACACTATTACTCTACCAGCAGGCACTGTTACCTTACCAGCAGACACTATTATTCTACCAGCAGACACTATTACTCTGCCAGCAGACACTATTACTCTACTAGCAGGCACTGTTACTCTACCAGCAGACACTATTACTCTACCAGCAGACACTGTTACTCTACCAGGAGACACTGTTACTTTACCAGGAGACACTGTTACTCTACCAGCAGACACTGTTACTCTACCAGGAGACACTGTTACTTTACCAGGAGACACTTACTCTACCAGCAGACACTGTTACTATCAGCAGACACTTACCTTACCAGCAGACACTATTACTCTACCAGCAGACACTATTATTCTACCAGCAGACACTATTACTCTAACAGCAGACACTATTATTCTACCAGCAGACACTATTACTCTGCCAGCAGACACTATTACTCTACTAGCAGGCACTGTTACTCTACCAGCAGACACTATTATTCTACCAGCAGACACTATTACTCTGCCAGCAGACACTATTACTCTACCAGCAAACACTTTTACTCTACCAGCAAACACTTTTACTCTACCAGCAGACACTATTATTCTACCAGCAGACACTATTACTCTACCAACAGACACTGTTACTCTACCAGCAGACACTATTACTCTACCAACAGACACTGTTACTCTACCAGCATACACTATTACTCTACCAACAGACACTGTTACTCTACCAGCAGACACTATTACTCTACCAACAGACACTGTTACTCTACCAGCAGACACTGTTAATCTACCAGCAGACACTGTTAATCTACCAGCAGGCACTGTTACTCTACCAGCAGGCACTGTTACTCTACCAGCAGACACTATTACTCTACCAGCAGACACTGTTACTCTACCAGCAGACACTGTTACTCTACCAGCAGACACTGTTACTCTACCAGCAAACACTTTTACTCTACCAGCAGACACTATTACTCTGCCAGCAGACACTATTACTCTACCAGCAGACACTGTTACTCTACCAGCAGACACTGTTACTCTACCAGCAGACACTGTTACTCTACCAGCAAACACTTTTACTCTACCAGCAGACACTATTACTCTGCCAGCAGACACTATTACTCTACCAGCAGACACTATTACTCTACTTACTCGACCACTCACTCGACCCCTAACTCGACCACTCACTCGACCACTAACACGACTACTAACTCGACCACTCACTCGACCACTAACTCGACCACTCACTCGACCACTAACACGACCACTCACTCGACCACTCACTCGACCACTAACTCGACCACTAACACGACCACTAACACGACCACTCACTCGACCACTCACTCGACCACGAAATCGACCACTTACTCGACCACTAACACGACCACTAACAAGACCACTAACACGACCACTAACACGACCACTAACACGACCACTAACTCGACCACTAACTCGACCACTAACGACCACTAACTCGACCACTCACTCGACCACTCATTCGACCACTCACTCGACCACTCACTCGACCACTAACACGACCACTAACACGACCACTAACACGACCACTAACAAGACCACTAACACGACCACTAACAAGACCACTAACACGACCACTAACACGACCACTAACACGACCACTAACACGACCACTAACACGACCACTAACACGACCACTAACACGACCACTAACACGACCACTAACAAGACCACTAACACGACCACTAACACGACCACTCACCTCAAACACAAGCTCGCCAAAGAGGTGAAAATTACATACATTAATTCATGGGAACTCCGTGGCACAAGCTGATAGATAATCCGTACAGATCGATAGATAATCCATATAAATCGATAGATAATCCGCACAAATAGATATATAATCCGTACAAGAGTGGTGCTGGAAAAAAGACACACGTGCGACAGTTAGGTATCTCTATTCCCAAACTTCTCGCCTACACAGCAGCCATCTTCAGTCAGATACAGAAGAAGCAGCAGATGTTGTAGGCTCTTGATCCAAGGAATTATAGATGATCTCCACTTCCAGGGAACAAATTTTTTTTTATATCCCATAAGCAATGTAAGATGCGGATTTACCTCTTTCACGCAATAATCAAAATAATTATAATAATGATTACATAAAAATATAATAACAGCACTAATAATAATTACATTAATAATTACTATTATGAATAATTTTAGTTATATAAATGATTAACAGTTATTTTTCCAGCAAAAAAATGGATCAGTGATTTTTTTGTTCTGTGAAAGCTGACGACTGTTTATGTGTATGATAGTGTATAGTGGTGTATGATAGTGTATAGTGGTGTATGATAGTGTATAGTGGTGTATGATAGTGTACAGTGGTGTATGATAGTGTATAGTGGTGTATGATAGTGTATAGTGGTGTATGATAGTGTATAGTGGTGTATGATAGTGTATAGTGGTGTATGATAGTGTATAGTGGTGTATGATAGTGTACAGTGGTGTATGATAGTGTATAGTGGTGTATGATAGTGTATAGTGGTGTATGATAGTGTGGTGTATGATAGTGTGGTGTATGATAGTGTGGTGTATGATAGTGTGGTGTATGATAGTGTGGTGTATGATAGTGTGGTGTATGATAGTGTGGTGTATGATAGTGTGTTGTATGATAGTGTATAGTGGTGTATGATAGTGTACAGTGGTGTATGATAGTGTACAGTGGTGTATGATAGTGTATAGTGGTGTATGATAGTGTATAGTGGTGTATGATAGTGTACAGTGGTGTATGATAGTGTACAGTGGTGTATGATAGTGTATAGTGGTGTATGATAGTGTATAGTGGTGTATGATAGTGTACAGTGGTGTATGATAGTGTACAGTGGTGTATGATAGTGTATAGTGGTGTATGATAGTGTATAGTGGTGTATGATAGTGTATAGTGGTGTATGATAGTGTATAGTGGTGTATGATAGTGTATAGTGGTGTATGATAGTGTATAGTGGTGTATGATAGTGTATAGTGGTGTATGATAGTGTATAGTGGTGTATGATAGTGTATAGTGGTGTATGATAGTGTATAGTGGTGTATGATAGTGTATAGTGGTGTATGATAGTGTATAGTGGTGTATGATAGTGTATAGTGGTGTATGATAGTGTATAGTGGTGTATGATAGTGTATAGTGGTGTATGATAGTATAGTATAGTGGTGTATGATAGCGTATAGTATAGTGGTGTATGATAGTGTATAGTGGTGTATGATAGTGTATAGTGGTGTATGATAGTGTATAGTGGTGTATGATAGTGTATAGTGGTGTATGATAGTGTATAGTGGTGTATGATAGCGTATAGTGGTGTATGATAGCGTATAGTGGTGTATGATAGCGTATAGTGGTGTATGATAGCGTATAGTGGTGTATGATAGCGTATAGTGGTGTATGATAGTGTATAGTGGTGTATGATAGCGTATAGTGGTGTATGATAGCGTATAGTGGTGTATGATAGCGTATAGTGGTGTATGATAGCGTATAGTGGTGTATGATAGCGTATAGTGGTGTATGATAGCGTATAGTGGTGTATGATAGTGTATAGTGGTGTATGATAGCGTATAGTGGTGTATGATAGCGTATAGTGGTGTATGATAGCGTATAGTGGTGTATGATAGCGTATAGTGGTGTATGATAGCGTATAGTGGTGTATGATAGCGTATAGTGGTGTATGATAGCGTATAGTGGTGTATGATAGTGTATAGTGGTGTATGATAGTGTATAGTGGTGTATGATAGTGTATAGTGGTGTATGATAGTGTATAGTGGTGTATGATAGTGTATAGTGGTGTATGATAGTGTATAGTGGTGTATGATAGTGTATAGTGGTGTATGATAGTGTATAGTGGTGTATGATAGTGTATAGTGGTGTATGATAGTGTATAGTGGTGTATGATAGTGTATAGTGGTGTATGATAGTGTATAGTGGTGTATGATAGTGTATAGTGGTGTATGATAGTGTATAGTGGTATAGTGGTGTATGATAGCGTATAGTGGTGTATGATAGCGTATAGTGGTGTATGATAGTGTATAGTGGTGTATGATAGTGTATAGTGGTGTATGATATTGTATAGTGGTGTATGATAGCGTATAGTGGTGTATGATAGCGTATAGTGGTGTATGATAGCGTATAGTGGTGTATGATAGTGTATAGTGGTGTATGATAGTGTATAGTGGTGTATGATAGTGTATAGTGGTGTATGATAGTGTATAGTGGTGTATGATAGTGTATAGTGGTGTATGATAGTGTATAGTGGTGTATGATAGTGTATAGTGGTGTATGATAGCGTATAGTGGTGTATGATAGCGTATAGTGGTGTATGATAGCGTATAGTGGTGTATGATAGTGTATAGTGGTGTATGATAGTGTACAGTGGTGTATGATAGTGTACAGTGGTGTATGATAGTGTATAGTGGTGTATGATAGTGTATAGTGGTGTATGATAGTGTATAGTGGTGTATGATAGTGTATAGTGGTGTATGATAGTGTATAGTGGTGTATGATAGTGTATAGTGGTGTATGATAGTGTATAGTGGTGTATGATAGTGTATAGTGGTGTATGATAGTGTATAGTGGTGTATGATAGCGTATAGTGGTGTATGATAGCGTATAGTGGTGTATGATAGTGTATAGTGCTGTATGATAGTGTATAGTGGTGTATGATAGTGTATAGTGGTGTATGATAGTGTATAGTGGTGTATGATAGCGTATAGTGGTGTAAGATAGCGTATAGTGGTGTATGATAGCGTATAGTGGTGTATGATAGCGTATAGTGGTGTATGATAGTGTATAGTGGTGTATGATAGTGTATAGTGGTGTATGATAGTGTATAGTGGTGTATGATATTGTATAGTGGTGTATGATAGTGTATAGTGGTGTATGATAGCGTATAGTGGTGTATGATAGCGTATAGTGGTGTATGATAGCGTATAGTGTATGATAGTGTATAGTGGTGTATGATAGTGTATAGTGGTGTATGATAGTGTACAGTGGTGTATGATAGTGTACAGTGGTGTATGATAGTGTACAGTGGTGTATGATAGTGTATAGTGGTGTATGATAGTGTATAGTGGTGTATGATAGTGTCTAGTGGTGTATGATAGTGTATAGTGGTGTATGATAGTGTATAGTGGTGTATGATAGTGGATAGTGGTGTATGATATTGTATAGTGGTGTATGATAGTGTATAGTGGTGTATGATAGTGTATAGTGGTGTATGATAGTGTATAGTGGTGTATGATAGTGTATAGTGGTGTATGATAGTGTATAGTGGTGTATGATAGTGTACAGTGGTGTATGATAGTGTACGGTGGTGTATGATAGTGTACAGTGGTGTATGATAGTGTACAGTGGTGTATGATAGTGTACAGTGGTGTATGATAGTGTATAGTGGTGTATGATAGTGTATAGTGGTGTATGATAGCGTATAGTGGTGTATGATAGTGTATAGTGGTGTATGATAGTGTATAGTGGTGTATGATAGTGTATAGTGGTGTATGATAGTGTATAGTGGTGTATAATAGTGTACAGTGGTGTATGATAGTGTAGTGGTGTATGATAGTGTAGTGGTGTATGGCGGTGTTTAGTAATGGTGTATAGTAGGGGTGTATAGTAGGTGTTTATAGTAGGGGTGTATAGTAGGTGTTTATAGTAGGGGTGTATAGTAGTTGTATATAGTAGGGGTTTAAAGTAGGGGTTTATAGTAGGGGTGTATGGTAGTGGTGTATTGTAGTGGTATATAGTAGGGGTTTATAGTAGGGGTGTATAGTAGTTGTATATAGTAGGGGTTTAAAGTAGGGGTTTATAGTAGGGGTGTATGGTAGTGGTGTATTGTAGTGGTATATAGTAGGGGTTTATAGTAGGGGTGTATAGTAGTGGTATATAGTAGGGGTTTATAGTAGGGGTGTATAGTAGGGATGTATAGTAGTGGTGTATAGTAGTGGTGTATAGTAGTAGTGTATGGTAGTGGTGGCGTCCAGCAGGCCAGCACAACATTGCTGTACATCTCTGTAACACTGTCTCCATAAAACCCACAGTTCCGCGACCCACACGTTCCCAGCACACACACGCGCGCACACACATGCACACACACACACGTACACACACACACACACACACACACACACACACACAGTGACTAATAAGTCACAGGGATGTTAGGAAGTATTTCTTCAGTCACAGTGTTGTCTGGAAGTGGAACAGTCTGGAGAGTGATGTAGTGGAGGTATGATAAGGCTCGTGGAGCAAGGAGAGAGTGGAACAAGTGGCGACCAGTGAAGAGGCGGAACCAGAAGCTATGATTCGACTCCTGCAACCACAATTAGGTGAGTACACACACACACACACACACACACACACACACACACACACACACACACACACACCTGCCTCCAAGACTGGGATTATAAAGTCTTCATGTGACACAATTAGACACGATATTAATGTCAGCGGTTAAGGCCTCAGTGTGTGGAGAGGAGAAACGAGGGGAAAGGAATAGGGAGTAGAAGCGAGAGGGAGAGTATGGGAGTGGGAGGAACAGTGAAAAAAGTGGGCGTATAGGTAGACTCCAGGCTGAGAGGAGAGTGGGAAGTGGAGTATACGTAGCCGAAGTAAAAATGAAAAGGGGAGAATAAGGAAGGGTGGTGAAGAATAGAGGGCAGGTGTACGGAAGAGGAAGAGAAGGAAGAAGAGAGTGGAAGAGGAGAGAGAGTGTGATGCGATTAGAAGGATAGGGAGCTAAGAAGGAATAAAAGGAGAAGAAAAAGGCAGGGCACAGTGCCCCTTTTTCAGTGGGTATCAGTATGTATATATATATATATATATATATATATATATATATATATATATATATATATATATATATATATATATATATATATATATATATGTCTCGGAAATAATAGATTGATGTGAATGTAATTTCCTGACCATCAGAGTGACCTGAAAGCAAGTTCCAGACATTTACTTGCAACAGTGAAATATATTGAGCTGAATTCAACGGAACTACATGTCCCCCACAAATAAACGGAGCTGACAGCCACGATGGAATTCCCATGCAAAGTGACTCAGGAAGAGCACCCATGTTAAAGGCCATGACCAAGGTATGAAAATTAATGCATGACGCAGCCATCAACATCCTCTTTGTCCATCAACTTAAACATACTGGCGATATTTGTAGATGAATGGTTCAGAGAACCGACATGTTGATAAATTAGACACATGTGCAACTCTTGGGTATCTTTATTGAGGAAACGTTTCGCCAGACAGTGGCTTCATCAGTCCATACAAAGGAGAATCTTGAAGAACAGGAGGAGAATGAGGTAATCAGTCCCTCAACCTTGAGTCGATGTGGTCAGTCCATCAATCTTGAATAGAATACGGCATACGTGCTGAGAAGGAGCTTATAAACCGTTGGCAGGAGAGGTGCAGCAGTCATAGGTCGTGTAACATTTGTTCAATGTTGAAGTGGCGAAACGTTTCCTCAATAAAGATACCCAAGAGTTGCACATGTGTCTAATTTATCAACATGTCGGTTCTCTGAACCATTCATCTACAAGTCCATATGTAGGAGAATCTTGAAGAACAGGAGAATGAGGTAACCAGTCCCTCAACCTTGAGTCGATGTGTTCAGTCCATCAATCTTGAATAGAATACTGGCGATACTTCCTGCTTGAGGATGTGGTTGGAAATATCAGCGGCTCTGAGGAGCCATAAGCTGACCGGACAGATATCCCTGCAAATCAGCTAGGAGTTGTGATGAATTGTTTGAAAAACCGACAAGTTGAAGATTGAGACACTTATGCAACATATGGGAATCTTTATTCAGGAAACGTTTCGCCACACAGTGGCTTCATCAGTATTGGACTGATGAAGCCACTGTGTGGCGAAACGTTTCCTGAATTAAAATTCCCATATGTTGCATGTCTCAATCTTCAAATCAACTAGGAACTTGGGTAGCCTTGAAAAGAGATTGGACACATGACTGGGAGGTTTTGGGTTTGATTGGTGTCGTGGGTACGGGAGTAAATTCTTGGGTAGCTTTGGGTAGGAGTGGTTTTGACTAGAACTTACCTTGTATGGGCCAGTAGGCCTTATGCAGTGCTCCTCCATCCTTACGTTCTTAAAATCAAATATAATTTTAGACGCTGAGACAAGAAAAGAATGCAAGACACCGTGAGTTGGTAATATTTTGCAGTCAGGCAGTGTATTTAAATTAGCAACAAAGATTAATGATATAACTAAATCAAGGAAGCGTGAATTTTGTGCAGTCTTAAAGCTCCCTCTTCCTTTATGAGAAAACGCAACGATAAATACAGAACCTTCATTAAAAATGCGATACTTTTTAATTTAGTCTATTGAGGAAACGTTTCCTTAATAAAAATACCCAAGAGTTGCACATGTGTCTAATTTAACAACGTGTCGGTTCTCTGAACCATTCATCTACAATCCTGTCAGACACTGCAACTTCTTGGGATCTTAATACTTGGGAATTCTTCGCTTGCCTAACCCTTGGGCACAACCTTGGGCACGACCTTGGGCACAACCTTGGGCACGACCTACTTCCACATTGAACAAATGTGACACCACCTACGACTGCTGCACCTCTCCTGCCTGCGGTATATAAGCTGCTTCTCCGCACATATGCCGTATTCTATTCAAGATTGATGGACTGACCACATCGACTCAAGGTTGAGGGACTGATTACCTCATTCTACTCTTGTTCTTCAAGATTCTCCTTTGTATGGACTGATGAAACCACTGTGTGGCGAAACGTTTTCTCAATAAAGATACCCAAGAGTTGCACATGTGTAATTTATCAACGTGTCAGTTGTCTGAACCATTCATCTACATAGAATATATATATATATAAATTGTTTACGAAGGACATTTTATTTAATACAATTAATTTTAATCAAAGCGTCAGTTTGTGATGCTTTCAACTTTATTGGTACAAAATATTTCGACTACTAATTAAGTTAAAGCTGAAACTGAGCTTTACTGAACATACAAGTAAGCTGATGGTTTATATAAAGCTTGAAAAAAGTTTTACACATTAATTAAGTTGATGTATCCGGCATTTACACTTGTAGTTAACTACTGGTATTAGTTATTGTATTACTACCACTACTACTACTACTGCTACCACTACTACCACTACTACTACTACCACTACTACTACTACCACTACTACTACCACTACTACTACTACTACCACTACTACCACTACTACTACTACTGCTGCTACCACTACTACTGCTACCACTACTACTACCACTACTACTGCTACCACTACTACTACTACTACTACTGCTACCACTACTACTACTACTACCACTACTACTGCTACCACTACTACTACTACTACTACTACTGCTACCACTACTACTGCTACCACTACTACTACTACCCCTACTACTACTACCACTACTACTACTACTACTACCACTACTACTGCTACCACTACTACTACTACCACTACTACTACCACTACTACTACTACCACTACTACTACTACTACTGCTACCACTACTACTACTACTACTACCACTACTACTAGTACCACTACTACTACCACTACTACTACTACCACTACTACTACTACTACTACTACTACTACCACCACAACTATTACTACTACCACTACTACTACTACTACCACTACTACTACCACTACTACTACTACCACTACTACTACCACTTCCACTACTACTACCACTACTACTACTACTACTACTATTAGTTATCGTATTACTACCACTACTACTACTATCACTACTACTACTATTATTAGTTACCGTATTACTACCACTACTACTACTACTGCTATTACCACTACTACTAGCAGTAAAAATTACGACTAATATTTATCTTCCTTCAAAGTAATGACATACACGTGTGTGTGTGTGTGTGTGTGTGTGTGTGTGTGTGTGTGTGTGTGTGTGTGTGTGTGTGCGCAATACAGTCACAAACAGGTGATCTTAACAATACAGAACAAGTCACATGGGGGGGGGGGTGTAAATTTAGACCTTTCACACACCCGTGCGTCGTCAGGAGAAGATATTCTCTGAGGTAAGCCAGAAGGTATCGGTAACCCATGTCACTGAGTG
The DNA here is from genome assembly GCF_038502225.1 of Cherax quadricarinatus. Classification (NCBI taxonomy): domain Eukaryota; kingdom Metazoa; phylum Arthropoda; class Malacostraca; order Decapoda; family Parastacidae; genus Cherax; species Cherax quadricarinatus. The sequence goes on from NC_091376.1 coordinate 417,501, forward strand.
ACGGTGCATGGCTGGCTGGTTTATAAGGTTTGATGTCTATCTACTACACGAGGGTCATTAAAGCTGCAAACCACCACCCAAAATAGCGATTAAATTAAATTTTTTAAGTGTAAATATACTGAGAAATAAAAAAACTTTCCGTATATATATATTGGTGGATATATATATATATATATATATATATATATATATATATATATATATATATATATATATATATATATATATGTCGTGCCGAATAGGCAGAACTTGCGATCTTGGCTTAAATAGCAACGCTCATCTTGCCATATAGGACAAGTGAAAATTTGTGTATGCAATAATTTCGCCAAAATCATTCTGAACCTAACGAAAAAAATATATTTCACTGTGTTTGTTTAGTATTAAATTATTGTAAACAAATCTGAGATATATATTTAGTTGGGTTAGACTAAAATAAATTGCTCTTGTTATAATAAGGTTAGGTAAGTTTTCTAAGATTCTTTTGGTGCCAAATTAAATTTTTTTTGCATTAACATTAATGAAAAAAATATATCTTTAAACGTATAAAAGAAAATTTCAGAAAGGACTTAATTTTAAATGAGTTCTTGCTAATTGACCAGTTTTACATATTCGGCACGACATATATATATATATATATATATATATTTCGTATATTTTTCCTCGCTGTATACATTTCATAGTTCTTTATTCTTTTTTACCTTCTCTCTCCACCCTTTTTCATTTCTTTAATTAATATTTTTCTTTCGCTTCCTTGGAGACGTTCAGTTAAATATACTGTCCGCTAATTTTACTGGAGTTTTGTAAGACATATTTCGCTAATTATAAGAACTACACGGAAAGTTTGTGTGTGTGTGTGTGTGTGTGTGTGTGTGTGTGTGTGTGTGTGTGTGTTGTGTGTGTGTGTGTGTGTGTGTGTGTGTGTGTGTGTGTTGTGTGTGTGTGTGTGTGTGTGTGTGTGTGTGTGTGTTTATTTAGCTGTAATTACCCAGCTGAGGAAATACGTATTGTTTCTCAGTCCTCTTAAGTTTCTCAGGCAGATGAGACACGTTCAGGTCTAGTTTACATTTCTCAACACGAGGTTAGTCGTCGGTTATACTGTGTCCCATTTTTGTTTCTTTTTCGTTTTATTTATTCATCATTCTACTAATTTCTCATCTTTATTCTATTTTTTTGGCTATTCTGTTTTTATATTAATCATTTGTCATTCTAATTCATCATTCTGTTCTCATTCTAATTCATCATTCTGTTCTCATTCTAATTCATCATTCTGTTCTCATTCTAATTCATCATTCTGTTCTCTCTTTAATTCATCATTCTGTTCTCATTCTAATTCATCATTCTGTTCTCATTCTAATTCATCATTCTGTTCTCGCTTTAATTCATCATTCTGTTCTCATTCTAATTCATCATTCTGTTCTCATTCTAATTAATCATTCTGTTCTCATTCTAATTCATCATTCTGTTCTCGCTTTAATTCACCATTCTCTTCTCATTCTAATTCATCATTCTGTTCTCATTCTAATTCATCATTCTGTTCTCATTCTAATTCATCATTCTGTTCTCATTCTAATTCATCATTCTGTTCTCAATCTAATTCATCATTCTGTTCTCATTCTAATTCATCATTCTGTTCTCATTCTAATTCATCATTCTGTTCTCATTCTAATTCATCATTCTGTTCTCATTCTAATTCATCATTCTGTTCTCATTCTAATTCATCATTCTGTTCTAATTTTAATTCATCATTCTGTTCTCATTCTAATTCATCATTCTGTTCTCATTCTAATTCATCATTCTGTTCTCATTCTAATTCATCATTCTGTTCTCATTCTAATTCATCATTCTGTTCTCATTCTAATTCATCATTCTGTTCTCATTCTAATTAATCATTCTGTTCTCATTCTAATTCATCATTCTGTTCTCATTCTAATTCATCATTCTGTTCTCATTCTAATTCATCATTCTGTTCTAATTTTAATTCATCATTCTGTTCTCATTCTAATTCATCATTCTGTTCTCATTCTAATTCATCATTCTGTTCTCATTCTAATTTATCATTCTGTTCTCATTCTAATTCATCATTCTCCTCATTTCAGTTCATCATTCTATTCTCATTCTAATTCATTATTCTGTTCTCGCTCTAAGTCATCATTCTGTTCTCATTCTAATTCATCATTCTGTTCTCATTCTAATTCATCATTCTGTTCTCATTCTAATTCATCATTCTCTTCATTTCAGTTCATCATTCTGTTCTCATTCTAATTCATCATTCTGTTCTCATTCTAATTCATCATTCTGTTCTCATTCTAATTCATCATTCTGTTCTCATTCTAATTCATCATTCTCTTCATTTCAGTTCATCATTCTGTTCTCATTCTAATTCATCATTCTGTTCTCATTCTAATTCATCATTCTGTTCTCATTCTAATTCATCATTCTGTTCTCATTCTAATTCATCATTCTGTTCTCATTCTAATTCATCATTCTCTTCATTTCAGTTCATCATTCTGTTCTCATTCTAATTCATCATTCTGTTCTCATTCTAATTCATCATTCTGTTCTCATTCTAATTCATCATTCTGTTCTCATTCTAATTCATCATTCTGTTCTAATTCATCATTCTGTTCTCATTCTAATTCATCATTCTGTTCTCATTCTAATTCATCATTCTGTTCTCATTCTAATTCATCATTCTGTTCTAATTCATCATTCTGTTCTCATTCTAATTCATCATTCTGTTCTCATTCTAATTCATCATTCTGTTCTCATTCTAATTCATCATTCTGTTCTCATTCCAATTCATCATTCTGTTCTCATTCTAATTCATCATTCTGTTCTCATTCCAATTCATCATTCTGTTCTCATTCTAATTCATCATTCTGTTCTCATTCTAATTCATCATTCTGTTCTCATTCCAATTCATCATTCTCAATTACAAAAACCAGCTTCTATGTAGATTTAAGTCTTTTACTGCAAGTCAACACAGCCTGGCAGCAATTATGCAGAATAAACAGGAATATGTAACTACAACTGCTGTACTCAAAGCAACATTACACACTCAACCACTGTCACCCTTGTGTACACATTTGCAGGGAAGGTCTCAAGACCAGAAACGTATATACTTTAATTTTTAAAGGAGGTCCATGACCCAAGGACCTTTGTTATTCTTTGGGTAGATGGACTTCTTTAGACAGGACTCTTTGAGGGCTTCCATCAGTACAATATAAATTCTACTATTGCTACTACTAATGCTATTACTACTACTAATGCTATTACTACTACTAATGATATTACTACTACTACTACTGCTATTACTGTTATTATTACTAGTACTGCTACTACTACTACTAATAATGATAACTATAGTGAGATTTCGTCTCTGAATATAATTATTCTGCTATTTATTGTTTGTAAATAATAATACACTGTAAATTACTGTGCAACTCTAGTTTGTGTAACAGTGATGCTAGCAGGGACGTGTCGAAGTTTTTCTGGCAGTCTAGAAACATGCAGTCAACCCAGTCGTTTGTTACTTCTCTATTTTCGTCAGTATTTATACCTATAATAGGTCAGTGAGGCAGTCGTCGACCTGTGTGTGTGTGTGTGTGTGTGTGTGTGTGTGTGTGTGTGTGTGTGTGTGTAAATTGCGGCGAGAAAGGTTCTCCCAGGAGATCCATTTGTTTTACTTAGTCTCTGGGAGTCTCCCTGTCTAGAGCATTTTGTGAAGAAAGAACACAAGCTGCAAGACGTATCTTTATTGGACCAACGTTACACTATGTGTGTGTGGGAAGTTTTGTCATGGGAAGACTTGATAAAAGGCCTTCACATCTATATTTTCTTCTCCATTGTCGGGAATACGTCGCTAAGAGCATTCCTATAAAGAAAATACTGAGAATCGGTTCAAGAGATAACCTTACTGTGTGTTGTTGATACCTTCACCCAGAATAATATTGTGCTTAGTTAGTTGCTTAATGGGGGTGAAAACCTACCAACCAGGGTCATGAAAAGGCTGCATTTTACCTGTTCACCACCAGCCATGTATATTCAAATCTCTAAAATAGGGATTAAACTCTCGGTATATATACCGAGAGTTTATATATATATATATATATATATATATATATATATATATATATATATATATATATATATATATATATATATATATATATATGTCGTGCCGAATATGTAAAACTGGTCAATTAGCAAGAACTCATTTAAAATTAAGTCCTTTCAGAAATTTTCTCTTTTACTTTTAAAGATATATTTTTTTCATTAATGATAATGTAAAAATTTATAGTTTTGCACCAAAAGAATCTTAGAAAACTTACCTAACCTTAATATAACAAGAGCAATTTATTTTAACCTAACCCAACTAAATATATTTTAGATTTGTTTACAATAATTTAATACTAAACAAACGCAGTGAAATATATTTTTTTCGTTATTTTCAGAATGATTTTGGCGAAATTATTGCATACACAAATTTTTGCTTGTCCTATATGGCAAGATGAGCATTGCTATTTAAGCCAAGATCGCAAGTTCTGCCTATTCGGCACGACATATATATATATATATATATATATATATATATATATATATATATATATATATATATATACACACCGAGAGTTTAATATATATATATATATACCGAGAGTTTAATATATATATATATATATATATACCGAGAGTTTAATATATATATATATATATACCGAGAGTTTAATATATATATATATATATATATATATATATATATATATATATATATATATATATATATATATATATATACACCGAGAGTTTAATATATATATATATATATATATATATATATATATATATATATATATATATATATATATATATATATATACCGAGAGTTTAATATATATATATATACCGAGAGTTTAATATATATATATATATATTCCTAGAGTTTAATATATATATATATATATACCGAGAGTTTAATATATATATATATATACACCGAGAGTTTAATATATATATATATATACACCGAGAGTTTAATATATATATATATATATATACCGAGAGTTTAATATATATATATATATATATACCGAGAGTTTAATATATATATATATATATATATATATATATATATATATATATATATGTAGTAGGTTGGTAGACAGCAACCACCCAGGGAGGTACTACCGTCCTGCCAAGTGTGTAAAACGAAAGCCTGTGATTGTTATACATGATGGTAGGATTGCTGATGTCTTTTGTCTGTCTCATAAATATGCAAGATTACAGGTATGTCTTGCTACTTCTACTTACACTTAGGTCACACTACACATACATGTACACGTTTATTTATACACACTCATCTGAGTTTTCTTTGATTTTATCTTAATAGTTCTTGGTCTTATTACTTTTCCTTTTATATCCATGGGGAAGTGGAATAAGAATCTTTCCTCCGTAAGCCATGCGTGTTGTAAAAGTCAACTAAAATGCCGGGAACAATGGGCTAGTAACCCCTTTTCCTGTAAAGATTACTAAAAAGAATAAGAAGAAGAAAATTGTCAAAGTGGGAAGTCTGAATGTGCGTGGATGTTGTGCAGATGATAAGAAAGAGATGATTGTGGATGATATGAATGAGAAGAAGCTGGATGTCCTGGCTTTAAGTGAAACAAAGCTGAAGGGGGTGGGAGAGTTTCAATGGAGAGGAATAAATGGGATTAGGTCAGGGGTTTCAAATAGAGTTAGAGCTAAAGAAGGAGTAGCAATAATGTTGAAGGATAAGCTATGGCGGGAAAAGAGGGACTACAAGTGTATAAATTCAAGGATTATGTGGAGTAAAATAAAGATTGGACGTGAAAAGTGGGTTATAGTAAGCATGTATGCACCTGGAGAAGAGAGAAGTGTAGATGAGAGAGAGAGATTCTGGGAAATGTTGAGTGAATGCGTGGGGAGTTTTGAATCAAGTGTGAGAGTAATGGTGGTTGGGGATTTCAATGCTAAAGTGGGTAAAAATGTTATGGAGGGAGTAGTAGGTAAATTTGGGGTGCCAGGGGTAAATGTAAATGGGGAGCCTTTAATTGAGCTATGTGTAGAAAGAAATTTGGTAATAAGTAATACATATTTTATGAAAAAGAGGATAAATAAATATACAAGGTATGATGTAGCACGTAATGAAAGTAGTTTGTTAGATTATGTATTGGTGGATAAAAGGTTGATGGGTAGGCTCCAGGATGTACATGTTTATAGAGGGGCAACTGATATATCGGATCATTATTTAGTTGTAGCTACAGTTAGAGTAAGAGGTAGATGGGAAAAGAGGAAGGTGGCAACAACATGTAAGAGGGAGGTGAAAGTGTATAAACTAAGGGAGGAGGAAGTTCGGGCGAGATATAAGCGACTATTGGCAGAAAGGTGGGCTAGTGCAAAGATGAGTAGTGGGGGGTTGAAGAGGGTTGGAATAGTTTTAAAAATGCAGTATTAGAATGTGGGGCAGAAGTTTGTGGTTATAGGAGGGTGGGGGCTTGTGGAAAGAGGAGTGATTGGCGGAATGATGAAGTAAAGGGTGTGATAAAAGAGAAAAGGGTAGCTTATGAGAGGTTTTTACAAAGCAGAAGTGTTATAAGAAGAGCAGAGTATATGGAGAGTAAAAGAAAGGTGAAGAGAGTGGTGAGAGAGTGCAAAAGGAGAGCAGATGAAAGAGTGGGAGAGGCACTGTCAAGAAATTTTAATGAAAATAAGAAAAAATTTTGGAGTGAGTTAAACAAGTTAAGAAAGCCTAGGGGAAGTATGGATTTGTCAGTTAAAAACAGAGTAGGGGAGTTAGTAGATGGGGAGAGGGAGGTATTAGGTAGATGGCGAGAATATTTTGAGGAACTTTTAAATGTTGAGGAAGAAAGGGAGGCGGTAATTTCATGCACTGGCCAGGGAGGTATACCATCTTTTAGGAGTGAAGAAGAGCAGAATGTAAGTGTGGGGGAGGTACGTGAGGCATTACGTAGAATGAAAGAGGGTAAAGCAGCTGGAACTGATGGGATCATGACAAATGTTAAAAGCAGGGGGGGATATAGTGTTGGAGAGGTTGGTACTTTTGTTTAATAAATGTATGAAAGAGGGGAAGGTACCTAGGGATTGGCGGAGAGCATGTATAGTCTCTTTATATAAAGGGAAAGGGGACAAAAGAGATTGTAAAAATTATAGAGGAATAAGTTTACTGAGTATACCAGGAAAAGTATACGGTAGGGTTATAATTGAAAGAATTAGAGGTAAGACAGAATGTAGGATTGCAGATGAGCAAGGAGGTTTCAGAGTGGGTAGGGGATGTGTAGATCAAGTGTTTACATTGAAGCATATATGAAGTATTTAGATAAAGGTAGGGAAGTTTTTATTGCATTTATGGGTTTAGAAAAGGCATATGATAGAATGGATAGAGGAGCAATGTGGCAGATGTTGCAAGTATATGGAACAGGTGTTAAGTTACTAAATGCTGTAAAGAGTTTTTATGAGGATAGTGAGGCTCAGGTTAGGGTGTGTAGAAGAGAGGGAGACTACTTCCCGGTAAAAGTAGGTCTTAGACAGGGATGTGTAATGTCACCATGGTTGTTTAATATATTTATAGATGGGGTTGTAAAAGAAGTAAATGCTAGGGTGTTCGGGAGAGGGGTGGGATTAAATTATGGGGAATCAAATTCAAAATGGGAATTGACACAGTTACTTTTTGCTGATGATACTGTGCTTATGGGAGATTCTAAAGAAAAATTGCAAAGGTTAGTGGATGAGTTTGAGAATGTGTGTAAAGGTAGAAAGTTGAAAGTGAACATAGAAAAGAGTAAGGTGATGAGGGTATCAAATGATTTAGATAAAGGAAAATTGGATATCAAATTGGGGAGGAGTATGGAAGAAGTGAATGTTTTCAGATACTTGGGAGTTGACGTGTCGGCAGATGGATTTATGAAGGATGAGGTTAATCATAGAATTGATGAGGGAAAAAAGGCGAGTGGTGCGTTGAGGTATATGTGGAGTCAAAAAACGTTATCTATGGATGCAAAGAAGGGAATGTATGAAAGTACAGTAGTACCAACACTCTTATATGGGTGTGAAGCTTGGGTGGTAAATGCAGCAGCGAGGAGACGGTTGGAGGCAGTGGAGATGTCCTGTCTAAGGGCAATGTGTGGTGTAAATATTATGCAGAAAATTCGGAGTGTGGAAATTAGGAGAAGGTGTGGAGTTAATAAAAGCATTAGTCAGAGGGCAGAAGAGGGGTTGTTGAGGTGGTTTGGTCATTTAGAGAGAATGGATCAAAGTAGAATGACATGGAAAGCATATAAATCTATAGGGGAAGGAAAGAGGGGTAGGGGTCGTCCTCGAAAGGGTTGGATAGAGGGGGTAAAGGAGGTTTTGTGGGCGAGGGGCTTGGACTTCCAGCAAGCGTGCATGAGCGTGTTAGGAGTGAATGGAGACGAATGGTACTTGGGACCTGACGATCTGTTGGAGTGTGAGCAGGGTAATATTTAGTGAAGGGATTCAGGGAAACCGGTTATTTTCATATAGTCGGACTTGAGTCCTGGAAATGGGAAGTACAATGCCTGCACTTTAAAGGAGGGGTTTGGGATATTGGCAGTTTGGAGGGATATGTTGTGTATCTTTATATGTGTATGCTTCTAAGCTGTTGTATTCTGAGCACCTCTGCAAAAACAGTGATGATGTGCGAGTGTGGCGAAAGTGTTGAATGATGATGAAAGTATTTTCTTTTTAGGGATTTTCTTTCTCTTTTGGGTCACCCTGCCTCGGTGGGAGACGACCGACTTGTTGAAATATATATATATATATATATATATATATATATATATATATATATATATATATATATATATATATATATGCGCAATAAGATCACAGTAGACAGGTAATTTCAGAATATGCAAAACAACCACTCTGAAAGAATAGAGAAATTCCAAGCGCTTTCGTGACTACTCACATTATCAAGGAACTTTGATAATGTGAGTAGCCACGAAAGCGCTTGGAATTTCTCTATTCTTTCAGAGTGGTTGTTTTGCATATATATATATATATATATATATATATATATATATATATATATATATATATATATATATATATATATATATATATATATATATATATGCGCAATAAGATCACAGTAGACAGGTAATTTCAGAATATGCAAAACAACCACTCTGAAAGAATAGAGAAATTCCAAGCGCTTTCGTGACTACTCACATTATCAAGGAACTTTGATAATGTGAGTAGCCACGAAAGCGCTTGGAATTTCTCTATTCTTTCAGAGTGGTTGTTTTGCATATATATATATATATATATATATATATATATATATATATATATATATATATATATATATATATATATATATATATACACCCGCCTCTCGGTTTATGTACCCTCGTTTAATAAGTACCTATCACTTTTACTCTGTCTGTGGTTTTCTCTTTCCTCTTCTGTTAACTGTCCTATCCTCTGTTTAGCTGTCAAAGTGATGTCCCGTTCAATTTTCTGGTCTGTTCGTCGTTTAGGATTGAAGGTGCTCTAAACCCGTACGTTCAGGGTATATATTTCTCTCACTGTCTTTAACACCTGATAATTAATGGAGAATTTTTCCCTCTCGTACAGCCGTAAAATAATTACGGTTGGATACCTTTCACATTTGCATGATTAATAGCCACATGTTTCTGAGAGAGAGAGAGAGAGAGAGAGAGAGAGAGAGAGAGAGAGAGTGAAAGTGAGAGACACAGAGACAAAAAAGAGAGTGATAAAGACAAACACACACACATACACACAGACACACACACACACACACACACACACACACACAGTGAGAGAGAGACACACAAAGAGTGGAAGTGAGAGAGAGAGAGAGTGAGACATTAGGGATGAGTTATATACCGTAATATTAGAAACCACTGGGAAAATAACGTTGTAAACTATCGTACTCTTTCGGGTTGCATAATATTCTTTAATGTATTACACAGCCCTGTTTGGAGACACATGTCACGGATACAAGTCAAAATTGTAATAATAATAATAATAATAATAATAATAATAATAATAATAATAATAATAAGTACTTCTACAAGTACATGATACAACTTATACAGACCATAGCTGACATCAATGACTTACTGTATGGAAAGTCCCTTGTTATGGAGAGCATTTCGGACAAATTAGGTGAATTTGGTCCCCCAGGATGCGGCCCACACTAGTGGGCTAACACCCAGGTACCCATTTTATTGATGGGTGAAGGATGGACAACAGGTGTCCTAAGGAAACACAGCCTAATGTTTTTCCAGCCGTACCGGGGATCGACCCCTGGACCTAACTGTGTGAGCTGAGTGCGCTACCGATCAAGCTACGGGACACAGCATCTCTAGTTACAGCTTCCTAGTCCTCCCCAAAAATGTAGGGGCGGACCTACATTTTTGGGGCCCTGAAGCTTGAAGTGTTATGGGGGCCCCTTCGCAGAGGGGCAGGGGCAGATCCGCCCCTGTCTCTTTGGACCGAAGTCTTAAAACATTTCCTCCTTGTAAAACTCACAATATTGTGACTGGTGGTTGTGAAATTACAATTTCAAGGTTTGTGTTAGAATGATTATAATTGGAAGGATTTTTGACTCTGAATGTGACCCGACCTAAGTAGGTTAGGGCATTGACTTAGGCCTGTAGGAGACTTGGACCTGCTTTGCATGGGCCAGTAGGCCTGCTGCAGTGTTCCTTCTTTCCTATGTTCTTAGTTCTAAGGTTTTACGCAAACACAGACGCACACGAACAGATTGACAGATACACACACATACCCACCCAATCTCTCTCTCTCTCTCTCTCTCTCTCTCTCTCTCTCTCTCTCTCTCTCTCTCTCTCTCTCTCACACACACACACACACACCACTTTAATAAAACCTCCACGAGCTTCTATGCATCATTCAACTGCACAATACCCGTTTGCAACAAACAACGGCTAATACTCCACCCACCCACACATACATCCACACACCCACACAGAGCAGAGTTCAAGATACATAAATTCTCACTAGAGCCTCACGGGACTTCCACAAAAGCAAGTGTGCTTAGCAATGCTTCTACCGCTTATAGTACAAAAATATACTCGCTTCTACGCCTTACTTTTTACAAGCAACCGCGTCCTATTTACACGATGAAGAAAAACGTCTTCTTGGGACATCTATCGCTCCGTCGTCCCAGTAGAAACTTGTCCAAAGGTAAATGATACCAAGTGTGTAACACAGACACAATGTTAACTTATATAAAAGCACAATACCGTGACTGCAACAATACACAGATAGTACATGTATGGTTCAGAGAACCGACACGTTGATAAATTAGATATATGTGCAACTCTTGGGTATCTTTATTGAGGAAACATTTCGCCACACAGTGGCTTCATCAGTCCATACAAAGGAGAATCTTGAAGTACAGGAGTAGAATGAGGTAATCAGTTCCTCAACCTTGAGTCGATGTGGTCAGTCCATCAATCTTGAATAGAATACGGCATATGTGCGGAGAAGCAGCTTATATACCGTATGGCAGGAGATGTGCAGCAGTCGTAGGTGGTGTCACATTTGTTCAATGTGGAAGTAGGTCGTGCCCAAGGTCGTGCCCAAGGGTTAGACAAGCGAAGAATTCCCAAGTATTAAGATCCCAAGAAGTTGCAGTGTCTGACAGCATTGTAGATCAATGGTTCAGAGAACCGACACGTTGATAATCCTTTGTATGGACTGATGAAGCCACTGTGTGGCGAAACGTTTCCTCAGTAAAGATACCCAAGAGTTGCACATGTGTCTAATTTATCAAAACACAGATAACCCACACACAGGAGAGAGGAACTTACGACGACGTTTCGGTCTGACTTGGACCATTTACTAAGTCACACAGCCATACTGAGTGTGACTTTTAAATGACACGACGTTTCGTCTACTCAGTAAATGCCAATTCCTTCACAGAGTTCTTAGTGGACTGATATAGTCCTTTGTGGGCGAAACGTCTTCTCAGTAAATGCCACAGATATCTGTTGACAGGTTTGCCTAACAACAGGATTAACCATCCTGTTTAACGGGGATATTCACTGCCTTTCTAACAGAAGTCCTGTTATCTCTTTTGACGGGGAAATTGAGCTGTCTTGACGGAGAATCCAACTGACGTCTTGACAGGGTTACTGTATATACACTTTCCTCTTGACGGGGGACTGACAGTACGTTGTTGTAGAGGAAGTCAGTTTGACGGTGAGACAATAATGATGATTATAATGATAATAATAATAATAACAGCAGTAATAATAACAGCAATAATAATAATAGCAATAATAATAATAATAATAATAATAATAATAATAATAATAATAATAATAATAGCAGTAATAATAACAGCAATAATAATAATAATAATAATAATAATAATAACAGCAGTAATAATAACAGCAATAATAATAATAATAATAATAATAATAATAGCAGTAATAATAACAGCAATAATAATAATAATAATAATAATAATAGCAGTAATAATAACAGCAATAATAATAATAATAATAATAATAATAATAATAATAATAATAGCAGTAATAATAACAGCAATAATAATAATAATAATAATAATAATAATAGCAGTAATAACAACAGCAATAATAATAATAATAATAATAATAATAATAATAATAAAAATAAATTTCTCGACCCACAAAAATATACACGAAACAGAAATATCCGAAACATTGGGTAAACTTTAAGCAGAAAACATTTCGCTCACCAGGGCCTTTTATCTACTTCCTGGCGAGCGAAACACTGAACTGATAAAGCGAAACACTGCGACAGATAAGCTATCTATCGTAACGAACAGTGAGTCAGTGGAGACTCACTGATGTTAACGCAAGGCTCTTCATCCGAGGCATCGGAGCTACCCTCCATCTCTCCTCGGATCAAACCCCATCACCTCCTCCCCCCCCCTGGAACAGGATGTCTAATCCGAAGAACTGACGTCACTACCCGTTAAATCAACAGAAAATACAAAGTCACAATACCTCGACTGGAACAATACACAAATAACTATTACAGTAGCAGTAACAGCCTGGTTGATCAGACCCGCAGGGGGCGTTGACCCCCCAAAACTCTCTCCAGGTAAACTCCAGGTAATGAAACTCAACGACGTTTCGGTCCGACTTGAACCATTTACAAAGGCGAATTTTTTTTATTTTTTTTATTATCACACTGGCCGATTCCCACCAAGGCAGGGTGGCCCGAAAAAGAAAAACTTTCACCATCATTCACTCCATCACTGTCTTGCCAGAAGGGTGCTTTACACTACAGTTTTTAAACTGCAACATTAACACCCGTCCTTCAGAGTGCAGGCACTGTACTTCCCATCTCCAGGACTCAAGTCCGGCCTGCCGGTTTCCCTGAATCCCTTCATAAATGTTACTTTGCTCACACTCCAACAGCACGTCAAGTATTAAAAACCATTTGTCTCCATTCACTCCTATCAAACACGCTCACGCATGCCTGCTGGAAGTCCAAGCCCCTCGCACACAAAACCTCCTTTACCCCCTCCCTCCAACCTTTCCTAGGCCGACCCCTACCCCGCCTTTCTTCCACTACAGACTGATACACTCTTGAAGTCATTCTGTTTCGCTCCATTCTCTCTACATGTCCGAACCACCTCAACAACCCTTCCTCAGCCCTCTGGACAACAGTTTTGGTAATCCCGCACCTCCTCCTAACTTCCAAACTACGAATTCTCTGCATTATATTCACACCACACATTGCCCTCAGGCATGACATCTCCACTGCCTCCAGCCTTCTCCTCGCTGCAACATTCATCACCCATGCTTCACACCCATATAAGAGCGTTGGTAAAACTATACTCTCATACATTCCCCTCTTTGCCTCCAAGGACAAAGTTCTTTGTCTCCACAGACTCCTAAGTGCACCACTCACTCTTTTCCCCTCATCAATTCTATGATTCACCTCATCTTTCATAGACCCATCCGCTGACACGTCCACTCCCAAATATCTGAATACGTTCACCTCCTCGATACTCTCTCCCTCCAATCTGATATCCAATCTTTCATCACCTAATCTTTTTGTTATCCTCATAACCTTACTCTTTCCTGTATTCACCTTTAATTTTCTTCTTTTGCATACCCTACCAAATTCATCCACCAATCTCTGCAACTTCTCTTCAGAATCTCCCAAGAGCACAGTGTCATCAGCAAAGAGCAGCTGTGACAACTCCCACTTTGTGTGTGATTCTTTATCTTTTAACTCCACGCCTCTTGTCAAGACCCTCGCATTTACTTCTCTTACAACCCCATCTATAAATATATTAAACAACCACGGTGACATCACACATCCTTGTCTAAGGCCTACTTTTACTGGGAAATAATTTCCCTCTTTCCTACATTCTCTAACTTGAGCCTCACTATCCTCGTAAAAACTCTTCACTGTTTTCAGTAACCTACCTCCTACACCATACACTTGCAACATCTGCCACATTGCCCCCCTATCCACCCTGTCATACGCCTTTTCCAAATCCATAAATGCCACAAAGACCTCTTTAGCCTTATCTAAATACTGTTCACTTATATGTTTCACTGTAAACACCTGGTCCACACACCCCCTACCTTTCCTAAAGCCTCCTTGTCCATCTGCTATCCTATTCTCCGTCTTACTCTTAATTCTTTCAATTATAACTCTACCATACACTTTACCAGGCGATACTAACGGGAATTCACTCTGTCCCGTTAACAGAGGCAACAGAGCCGTTCAGTTGAAGGGGGAAGTTGACCAACTATCCGCGGAGAATTTCAATTGGTTTCTGCTTTATTTCTCTGTTTGTGAGATGCCAATTAAGCCAACGCTGACTCGTTTATTCTCCTGGTTTTTTTAAAAGGCTATTTGCGTGTGTGGTAGTTGAAGCTGCGTTAGCCTTTTACAGTCATTGACTTAGGAGGTGAATGTCTCTCTCTCTCTCTCTCTCTCTGTTTATCTATTAATCCTTTTCTTGGTAGAAGACTAAGGAACGAGTGGTCAAAATACACTATTGTATTACGTGGTTTTGTCCAGGGCTGGACTTTATTGTCCTGGGCTGGGCTTTATCGTCCAGAGCTGAACTTTATCGTCCAGAGCTGGACTTTATCGTCCAGAGCTGGACTTTATCGTCCAGAGCTGGACTTTATCGTCCAGAGCTGCACTTTATCGTCCAGAGCTGGACTTTATCGTCCAGAGCTGGACTTTATCGTCCAGAGCTGGACTTTATCGTCCAGAGCTGGACTTTATCGTCCAGAGCTGGACTTTATCGTCCAGAGCTGGACTTTATCGTCCAGAGCTGGACTTTATCTCCAGAGCTGGACTTTATCGTCCAGAGCTGGACTTTATCGTCCAGAGCTGGACTTCATCGTCCAGAGCTGGACTTCGTCGTCCAGAGCTGGACTTCACTGAGCATGTAGAAAGCACTAAAAAAACACAGCCTCACGGGTCAAAACGACCACCCTCGAGGTCAACCTCGAGAGAGGTCACGGGAGAGGTCATCCGAGGGCAGTTGAAGAAAGAAAGGTCAGGTAGGCAAGAAAGGGAAAGGCCAGGGATAGGAAATATTTTTCTCAGTTTGAGAATGACCAATGGAATAAGGGGAGGGCGTCAACCAGTGTTTACACATACCAGTGATCTAACACCAGCGTTCACTCCCACCCTATCACGTTCACCTTCACCCTGACGTTCACCTTCACGCATATTTCCTTCCCTTCCTTCAATCACAGTTAAAGTTCATCTCTGAATAACTTGTTCACGAACAAATTTGTTCAGAAAATTATACCAGCAAAAGTTTCGGATTTCATTGAGATGGAAGCGAAGACGATGGAAATTCACGGAGGAGGGCAGAAGGAGAGCCAATAATTGGAAAAGATAGGGCTATAGCTCCTAGGCTTTTCCCCTTGACGGTCAAGAGCCTCCCGCCAGCGTCTAGGCGATTTAGACTTTGCCACCGAAGTGGCTAGTTATTGTGCATCCCATATCCATCCTGTGGACGGTAACACAACAGCATATGTATACACAATAGGCCTATGAACTAGGTCTCAAAAGGGTTTACTGGAGTACCTCTGGATTTATATCTACGGTTCATTTATCTGTTCAAACTTAAAACATTTGCTTAAAATATCTGGTATGTTCTTTTCATTAATAAGATTTCTCGACATATCATATAGGTAATTATTCTATCTCTAGATTTCTCAATAAGTGGGCAAATACATAGTAATCAAGATAGTGACCATAAGCCTGCCAAACTGCCAGAAGTACTTGTAACCAAGCCTGAGCCTGGCCACTACAACATCAGTCAGTACTTGTAACCAAGCCTAAGCCTGGCTACTACAACATCAGTCAGTACTTGTAACCAAGCCTAAGCCTGGCCACTACAACATCAGTCAGTACTTGTAACCAAGCCTAAGCCTGGCTACTACAACATCAGTCAGTACTTGTAACCAAGCCTAAGCCTGGCCACTACATCACTCAGTACTTGTAACCAAGCCTAAGCCAGGCCACTACAACATCAGTCAGTACTTGTAACCAAGCCTAAGCCTGGCTACTACAACATCAGTCAGTACTTGTAACCAAGCCTAAGCCTGGCCACTACATCACTCAGTACTTGTAACCAAGCCTAAGCCAGGCCACTACAACATCAGTCAGTGCTTGTAACCAAGCCTAAGCCTGGCCACTACAACATCAGTCAGTACTTGTAACCAAGCCTAAGCCTGGCCACTACAACATCAGTCAGTACTTGTAACCAAGCCTAAGCCTGGCCACTACAACATCAGTCAGTACTTGTAACCAAGCCTAAGCCAGGCCACTACAACATCAGTCTGTTCACATTGCAAGTTGCTCCACAAATATACTTCTCTAAATTTATGTTATCATAGTGGGTTATAGATCTAATCAGGCTTCTAACTGCATTCCTATAGCATTCAGTTTCATTTACGTCTCCCCTGATATTATTCTTAATACTAGACACAGATACATCAAAGTTATATTCTATATTCTCCTTCAGGGAACATTTCTTGGCTAATATATCAGCTATCATTAAAGGAGTAATCCAGCATGTAAAGGTATCCATAACAATTATACATTAGTTCCCTTTTCCTGAATTTTTGAGTATCTATAACTGGCTTCTCCAATGAGCTTGTTGTTATAGACGAAACAGAAGAACCGAGACTCACGATTAAAGGGTCAGCTATCAGCCAGTGGAAATTCTCATTGATTCTTCATTCCTGTTAACTCTCCATGATTCCTGTTAACTCTCCACGATTCCTGTTAACTCTCCATGATTCCTGTTAACTCTCCATGATTCCTGTTAACTCTCCATGATTCCTGTTAACTCTCCATGATTCCTGGTAACTCTCCATGATTCCTGTTAACTCTCCATGATTCCTGGTAACTCTCCATGATTCCTGTTAACTCTCCATGATTCCTGTTAACTCTCCATGATTCCTGTTAACTCTCCATGATTCCTGTTAACTCTCCATGATTCCTGTTAACTCTCCATGATTCCTGTTAACTCTCCATGATTCCTGTTAACTCTCCATGATTCCTGTTAACTCTCCATGATTCCTGTTAACTCTCCATGATTCCTGTTAACTCTCCATGATTCCTGTTAACTCTCCACGATTCCTGCTAACGCTGCATGACTCCTGTTAACTATGTCAGATTCTAGTTATCTGCCTGATTCTTGGTGAAGATCTGATTCGCTTTTGTGTACGAATTATCATCATCGTTAATTACAGCTTCTAACAGTTATTCTTATTCTTATATAGGGATATTAATAATAAGATTACTATTATTATTATTTCTGTTATTTTTTTTATTGTTGCTGTTATTGATGTTGCTACTTTCATTATTAATAGTTTTATCACTATATTTCTTATCGTCTATTACGTATGTTGGTAACGTCGAGCGAAACATACAGGAATAGTACAGTTTGTCTTGTAGTGGTGTACAAACATGTAGTGGTGTACAAACATGTAGTGGTGTACAAACATGTTGTGGTGTACAAACATGTAGTGGTGTACAGACATGTTGTGGTGTACAAACATGTAGTGGTGTACAAACATGTAGTGTACAAACAGGTAGTGGTGTACAGACATGTAGTGGTGTACAGACATGTAGTGGTGTACAAACATGTAGTGGTGTACAGACATGTAGTGGTGTACAAACATGTAGTGGCGTACAGACATGTAGTGGTGTACAGACATGTAGTGGTGTACAAACATGTAGTGGTGTACAGACATGTAGTGGTGTACAAACATGTAGTGGTGTACAGACATGTAGTGGTGTACAAACATGTAGTGGTGTACAGACATGTAGTGGTGTACAGACATGTAGTGGTGTACAAACATGTAGTGGTGTAGAGACATGTAGTGGTGTACAGACATGTAGTGGTGTACAAACATGTAGTGGTGTACAAACATGTTGTGGTGTACAAACATGTAGTGGAGTACAAACATGTAGTGGTGTACAAACATGTTGTGTACAAACATGTAGTGGTGTACAAACATGTAGTGGAGTACAAACATGTTGTGGTGTACAAACATGTTGTGGAGTACAAACATGTTGTGGTGTACAAACATGTTGTGGTGTACAAACATGTAGTGTACAAACATGTTGTGGTGTACAAACATGTAGTGTACAAACATGTTGTGGTGTACAAACATGTAGTGGTGTACAGACATGTGGTGTACAAACATGTAGTGGTGTACAGACATGTAGTGGTGTACAAACATGTAGTGGTGTACAAACATGTAGTGGTGTACAAACATGTTGTGGTGTAAAAACATGTAGTGGTGTACAAACATGTTGTGGTGTACAAACATGTTGTGGTGTACAAACATGTAGTGGTGTACAAACATGTTGTGGTGTACAAACATGTAGTGGTGTACAAACATGTTGTGGTGTACAAACATGTAGTGGTGTACAGACATGTAGTGGTGTACAAACATGTAGTGTACAAACATGTAGTGGTGTACAAACATGTAGTGTACAAACATGTAGTGGTGTACAAACATGTAGTGTACAAACATGTAGTGGTGTACAAACATGTTGTGGTGTACAAACATGTAGTGGTGTACAAACATGTTGTGGTGTACAAACATGTAGTGGTGTACAGACATGTAGTGGTGTACAAACATGTAGTGGTGTACAGACATGTAGTGGTGTACAAACATGTTGTGGTGTACAAACATGTAGTGTACAAACATGTAGTGGTGTACAAACATGTAGTGGTGTACAAACATGTAGTGGTGTACAAACATGTTGTGGCGTACAAACATGTTGTGGAGTACAAACATGTTATGGTGTACAAACATGTAGTGGTGTACAAACATGTAGTGGTGTACAAACATGTAGTGCACAAACATGTAGTGGTGTACAAACATGTTGTGGTGTACAAACATGTAGTGGTGTACAAACATGTTGTGGTGTACAAACATGTAGTGGTGTACAAACATGTAGTGGTGTACAAACATGTAGTGGTGTACAAACATGTAGTAGTGTACAAACATGTAGTGGCGTACAAACCTGTAGTGCACAAACATGTAGTGGTGTACAAACATGTAGTATACAAACATGTAGTGGTGTACAAACATGTAGTGTACAAACATGTAGTGTACAAACATGTAGTGGTGTACAAACATGTAGTGGTGTACAAACCTGTAGTGCACAAACATGTAGTGGTGTACAAACCTGTAGTGCACAAACATGTAGTGGTGTACAAACCTGTAGTGCACAAACATGTAGTGGTGTACAAACATGTAGTGGTGTACAAACATGTAGTGTACAAACATGTAGTGTACAAACATGTAGTGGTGTACAAACATGTAGTGGTGTACAAACCTGTAGTGCACAAACATGTAGTGGTGTACAAACATGTAGTGGTGTACAAACATGTAGTGGTGTACAAACCTGTAGTGCACAAACATGTAGTGGTGTACAAACATGTGTACAAACATGTGTACAAACATGTAGTGGTGTACAAACATGTTGTGTACAAACATGTTGTGGTGTACAAACATGTTGTGTACAAACATGTTGTGGTGTACAAACATGTTGTGTACAAACATGTAGTATACAAACATGTAGTGGTGTACAAACATGTAGTGGTGTACAAACATGTAGTGGTGTACAAACATGTAGTGTACAAACATGTAGTGGTGTACAAACATGTAGTGGTGTACAAACATGTAGTGTACAAACATGTAGTGTACAAACATGTAGTGGTGTACAAACATGTAGTGGTGTACAAACATGTAGTGGTGTACAAACATGTAGTGGTGTACAAACATGTAGTGTACAAACATGTAGTGTACAAACATGTAGTGGTGTACAAACATGTAGTGGTGTACAAACATGTAGTGTACAAACATGTGTACAAACATGTAGTGGTGTACAAACATGTTGTGGTGTACAAACATGTTGTGTACAAACATGTTGTGTACAAACATGTTGTGTACAAACATGTTGTGGTGTACAAACATGTTGTGGTGTACAAACATGTTGTGGTGTACAAACATGTTGTGTACAAACATGTAGAGGTGTACAAACATGTTGTGGTGTACAAACATGTTGTGGTGTACAAACCTGTAGTGTACAAACATTTAGTGTACAAACATGTAGTGTACAAACATTTAGTGTACAAACATGTGTGCAAACATGTAGTGGTGTACAAACATGTAGTGTACAAACGTAGTGTACAAACATGTAGTGTACAAACATGTTGTGGTGTACAAACATGTTGTGGTGTACAAACATGTTGTGTACAAACATGTTGTGGAGTACACACATGTTGTGGAGTACAAACATGTTGTGGTGTACAAACATGTTGAGGTGTACAAACATGTTGAGGAGTACAAACATGTTGTGGTGTACAAACATGTAGTGTACAAACGTAGTGTACAAACATGTAGTGTACAAACATGTTGTGGTGTACAAACATGTTGTGGTGTACAAACATGTTGTGTACAAACATGTTGTGGCGTACAAACATGTTGTGGCGTACAAACATGTTGTGGTGTGCAAACATGTTGTGGAGTACAAACATGTTGAGTACAAACATGTTGTGGTGTACAAACATGTTGTGGAGTACAAACATGTTGTGGTGTACAAACATGTTGTGGTGTACAAACATGTTGTGGTGTACAAACATGTGGTGTACAAACATGTTGTAGTGTACAAACACGTTGTGGTGTACAAACATGTTGTGGAGTACAAACATATTGTGGTGTACAAACATGTTGTGGAGTACAAACATATTGTGGTGTACAAACATGTTGTGGAGTACAAACATGTTGTGGTGTACAAACATGTTGTGGTGTACAAACATGTTTTGGTGTACAAACATGTTGTGGTGTACAAACATGTTTTGGTGTACAAACATGTTGTGGTGTACAAACACGTTGTAGTGTACAAACACGTTGTGGTGTACAAACATGTTGTAGTGTACAAACACGTTGTGGTGTACAAACATGTTGTGGTGTACAAACATGTTGTGGTGTACAAACATGTTGTGGTGTACAAACATGTTGTGGTGTACAAACATGTTGTGGTGTACAAACATGTTTTGGTGTACAAACTTGTGGAGTACAAACATGTTGTAGTGTACAAACACGTTGTGGTGTACAAACATGTTGTGGTGTACAAACATGTTGTGGTGTACAAACATGTTGTGGAGTACAAACATGTTGTGGAGTACAAACATGTTGTGGTGTACAAACATGTTGTGTACAAACATGTTGTGGTATACAAACATGTTTTGATGTACAAACATGTTGTAGTGTACAAACACGTTGTGGTGTACAAACATGTTGTGGTGTACAAACACGTTGTGGTGTACAAACATGTTGTGTACAAACATGTTGTGGTGTATAAACATGTGGAGTACAAACATGTTGTGGTATACAAACATGTTGTGGTGTACAAACATGTTGTGGTATACAAACATGTTGTGGTGTACAAACATGTTGTAGTGTACAAACACGTTGTGGTGTACAAACATGTTGTGGTGTACAAACATGTGGTGTACAAACATGTTGTAGTGTACAAACACGTTGTGGTGTACAAACACGTTGTGGTGTACAAACATGTTGTGGTGTACAAACATGTTGTGGTGTACAAACATGTTGTGGAGTACAAACATGTTGTGGTGTACAAACATGTTGTGGTGTACAAACATGTTGAGGAGTACAAACATGTTGTGGAGTACAAACATGTTGAGTACAAACATGTGTACAAACATGTTGTGGTGTACAAACATGTTGTGGTGTACAAACATGTTGTGGTGTACAAACATGTTGTGGAGTACAAACATGTAGTGGAGTACAAACATGTAGTGGAGTACAAACATGTTGTGGCGTACAAACATGCTGTGGTGTACATACATGTTGTGGTGTACAAACATGTTGTGGAGTACAAACATGTTGTGGTGTACAAACATGTAGTGTACAAACATGTTGTGGTGTACAAACGTGTTGTGGTGTACAAACATGTTGTGGTATACAAACATGTTGTGTACAAACATGTTGTGGTGTACAAACATGTTGTGTGCAAACATGTTGTGTACAAACATGTTGTGGTGTACAAACATGTTGTGGTGTACAAACATGTTGTGGTGTACAAACATGTTGTGGAGTACAAACATGTTGTGGAGTACAAACATGTTGTGGAGTACAAACATGTTGTGGTGTACAAACATGTTGTGGTGTACAAACATGTTGTGGAGTACAAACATGTTGTGGAGTACAAACATGTTGAGTACAATGTTGTGTACAAACATGTTGTGGAGTACAAACATGTTGTGGTGTACAAACATGTTGTGGTGTACAAACATGTTGTGGAGTACAAACATGTAGTGGAGTACAAACATGTAGTGGAGTACAAACATGTTGTGGCGTACAAACATGCTGTGGTGTACATACATGTTGTGGTGTACAAACATGTTGTGGAGTACAAACATGTTGTGGTGTACAAACATGTAGTGTACAAACATGTTGTGGTGTACAAACATGTTGTGGTGTACAAACATGTTGTGGTATACAAACATGTTGTGTACAAACATGTTGTGTGCAAACATGTTGTGTACAAACATGTTGTGGTGTACAAACATGTTGTGGTGTACAAACATGTTGTGGTGTACAAACATGTTGTGGAGTACAAACATGTTGTGGTATACAAACATGTTGTGGAGTAAAAACATGTTGTGGTGTACAAACATGTTGTGGAGTACAAACATGTTGTGGTGTACAAACATGTTGTGGCGTACAAACATGTTGTGGAGTACAAACATGTAGTGGAGTACAAACATGTAGTGTACAAACATGTTGTGAACAAACATGTTGTGTACAAACATGTTGTGAACAAACATGTTGTGTACAAACATGCTGTGGTCAATTTCATTTACTTGGATGTATCATTATGTACATAACAGTAAATGAACAAAGATAATTATTATTTATCAGTTAGACAAGTAGGAATTTGGGACACCTAGGTCGCAAAAAATGTCCCCCATCGATACCTACCACTGTCATAACCACAAGTTGCTCTGGACCTATTAATTAAATGAAATATACATCACCAGGAATGCTAGTAAATATATAAATTTGTGGACTGTATATTAAAATTAAAAAAGGATTATAATATATACTCACATTTATATAACAGAAGGAGAATATATCTTAATCATAACAATCACCAATTTGACTGGAGATTAAGTTGTATCATACTCAGAAAACCTCACTGTCTATCCATGAAAATAACAACTGGCCAGAGTTATAACATAACAGACTTATCTGAGGTTCCTTGAGCTGTCTTGTCCAGTCGTGTGATATCTCAAGTTATGCAGGAATGCACATCCAACAATTTTGTCTCCTATTTTGAGAGGTGTCAACCCAATTTTAACCTCTTGAGCACGAAAATTCTTCCCATTACACTAACGTTGTATCCAATTCAGAATTAACAATGGCGGCTGTCCCTTCTCCCCAGGTTCAGTTTCCCAGTTTCTATGACATAAATGTTATTAAATACAGTATGGCCATCTATATACATATAAATACTGAATTTCTGGAAAATATATACAGCATTTTCCACACATGTAGTGGTGTACAAACATGTAGTGTACAAACATGTAGTGGTGTACAAACATGTAGTGGTGTACAAACATGTAGTGGTGTACAAACATGTTGTGGCGTACAAACATGTAGTGTACAAACATGTAGTGGCGTACAAACATGTAGTGGTGTACAAACATGTAGTGGCGTACAAATATGTAGTGGCGTAAAAACATGTTGTGGCGTACAAACATGTAGTGGTGTACAAACATGTTGTGGCGTACAAACATGTTGTGGCGTACAAACATGTTGTGGCGTACAAACATGTTGTGGCGTACAAACCTGTCACACGTTGTAAGTGGTTATATTCACATGCGAGGTCACGAAATTCAGCAGAACTGGTATGTACTCTTACTGTTTCATTCTGAGAGTGGTTGCCAGGTGGTGGTGGTGAGTAGTTGTGGTGGTGGGTTGTGGTAGTGGTGGCTAGTTGTGGTAGTGGGTGGCTGTGGTGGTGGGTTGTTGTAGTGGTGGCTAGTTGTGGTAGTGAGTGGCTGTGGTGGTGGGTTGTGGTAGTGGTGGCTAGTTGTTGTAGTGGGTGGCCGTGGTGGTGGTTTGTTGTAGTGGTGGCTAGTTGTGGTAGTGAGTGGCTGTGGTGGTGGGTTGTGGTAGTGGTGGCTAGTTGTGGTAGTGGGTGGCTGTGGTGGTGGGTTGTGGTAGTTGTGGCTAGTTGTGGTAGTGAGTGGCTGTGGTGGTGGGTTGTGGTAGTGGTGGTTAGTGGTAGTGGGTGGCTGTGGTGGTGGGTTGTTGTAGTGGTGGCTAGTTGTGGTAGTGAGTGGCTGTGGTGGTGGGTTGTGGTAGTGGTGGCTAGTTGTGGTAGTGGGTGGCTGTGGTGGTGGGTTGTGGTAGTTGTGGCTAATTGTGGTGGTGGGTAGTTGTGGTGGGTAGTTGTGGTGGTGGATAGTTGTGGTGGTGGGCAGTTGTGGTGGTGGGTAGTTGTGGTAGTGGGTAGTTGTGGTGGTGGGTAGTTGTGGTAGTGGGTAGTTGTGGTGGTGGGTAGTTGTGGTGGTGGGTAGTTGTGGTGGTGGGTAGTTGTGGTGGTGGGTAGTTGTGGTGGTGGGTAGTTGTGGTGGTGGGTAGTTGTGGTAGTGGGTAGTTGTGGTAGTGGGTAGTTGTGGTAGTGGGTAGTTATGGTAGTGGGTAGTTATGGTGGTGGGTAGTTGTGGTGGTGGGTAGTTGTGGTAGTGGGTAGTTGTGGTAGTGGGTAGTTGTGATAGTGGGTAGTTGTGGTGGTGGGTAGTTGTGGTGGTGGGTAGTTGTGGTAGTAGGTAGTTGTGGCAGTGGGTAGTTGTGGTAGTGGGTAGTTGTGATAGTGGGTAGTTGTGGTAGTGGGTAATTGTGGTAGTGGGTAGTTGTGGTGGTGGGTAGTTGTGGTGGTGGGTAGTTGCGGTGGTGGGTAGTTGTGGTGGTTGGTAGTTGTGGTGGTGGGTAGTGGGTAGATTGTGGTAGTTGTGGTGGTGGGTAGTGGGTAGATTGTGGTAGTTGTGGTGGTGGGTAGTGGGTAGATTGTGGTAGTTGTGGTGGTGGGTAGTTGTGGTAGTGGGTAGTTGTGGTGGTGGGTAGTTGTGGTGGTGGGTAGTTGTGGTAGTGGGTAGTTGTGGTGGTGGGTAGTTGTGGTAGTGGGTAGTTGTGGTAGTGGGTAGTTGTGGTAGTGGGTAGTTGTGGTAGTGGGTAGTTGTGGTAGTGGGTAGTTGTGGTAGTGGGTAGTTGTGGTGGTGGGTAGTTGTGGTGGTGGGTAGTTGTGGTGGTGGGTAGTTGTGGTAGTGGGTAGTTGTGGTGGTGGGTAGTTGTGGTGGTGGGTAGTTGTGGTGGTGGGTAGTGGTGGTGGGTAGTTGTGGTAGTGGGTAGTTGTGGTGGTGGGTAGATACAACAGGACCAAAATGGCAGAAAACCTATAAAATCACTCCGAGTTTAATAAGAGGAGGTACAAGGAACCAGCCTTAGAAGCAAAGCCTGAAAACGATCACCCAGCCTGGTAAATCCTGGCGAAAAACATAAAAATACATCGTCACACAGAGAAAACCTTAGGCAGAGGTTTGCTTGTTTTTCTTTCAGAGAAAAAACAGACCAGAATCAGAACGCATCTGTTGTCAAAGTTTGTCCCTCAGTAACACAGAGTAAAGACACCAGAAACACCTGGGGAAATGTGCATCTGCAATATATCTATATATATATATATATATATATATATATATATATATATATATATATATATACATACACACACACACACACACACACACAATAAGATCACAGTAAGCAGGTGATTTCAGAATATACAAAACAACCAATGTGAAAGAATAGAGAAGTTCCAAGCGCTTTCGTGACTCCTCACATCATCATTGTTCCTTGATAATGTGAGTAATCACGAAAGCGCTTGGAATTTCTCTCTTCTTTCGCAGTGGTTGTTTTGTGTGTATATATATATATATATATATATATATATATATATATATATATATATATATATATATATATATATATATATATATATATATATGCCTATGAAAAAAGAATTAGCTGAAAAAACTGGTATATTCTTCACAAAAAAGATTACGGTACGACTGTTTAGTCAAATTAGGGATTTCATGCAAACTGCAACTGCATGCATTGTTGCATAGAGATTACTCTGAAGGAAGATTGAAAAGGCAAGTCACGCAGTCGATCTGTCTGCTTGCACGACCAGTACTGAGTGTGACCTCTGAGGAGCCTTGACTGGTGAGGAGTCTGAGATGAGGAGCCTCTCGCGTGTTGCTCTCACAAAAACTGCAACACAAAATTATGGTTTGACTGTGCAGGAGAGTTTGTTAGTAGTTTGTGAAGCGCTTTTTTTGGCAAGTCAGGATTTTTTCTCATTTGTCTATACTCTCTTTCTCTCTCTCTCTCTCTCACTCTTACACACAATATATATATATATATATATATATATATATATATATATATATATATATATTTTATAGTTCCTTGATAATGTGAGTAGTCACGAAAGCGCTTGGAATTTCTCTATTCTTTCAGAGTGGTTATTTTGCATATTCTGAAATCACCTGTTTACTGTGATCTTATTGCATCTATATATATATATATATATATATATATATATATATATATATATATATATATATATATATATATATATATATATATATATATATATAGTCTTACTCTATGTAGACGTAGTTAGGTAAGATTAGTCAGGAAACAGGAGAAGTATTTCCTGACGTGAGTCTTGGTCACTTGACCCACAGCTGGAGTTTTTAATCTGTAGTCGTTGGTAAATAGTTAGTAGCAGATAACCTTGATATGGTCTTCCAAGGCATCTTTCATCTTCCTTTCCCGTGTTCTTCCATGTACTCTTTCCCTCTCTGTTCGTCTCATTCACTGGATGCTCCAACCTCTGTGTTATTCTCGTGCTTGTTCATTGCCCAATAATGTCGAGGATGTAAAAATTTGCATACGACTGCCACTAGGGTAACGGTCTACAAGTACCCATGAACGTGCACCCTTGTTGCAGGAAAGAGGATCGAACCTGTACACACACACACACACACACACACACACACACACACACACACCACAGGAGTTTTATATTACACCAGTGTAGCAGGACTGTTTGTTCCTTCCCGTCCTAGCCAGCCAGCAGAGCGAGAAACCTTACTAAACACAAGCGGCTGTGTCTCGCAATTTTCCCTCGACAGATGCGTCGACCAACGTATTTACTATTTTGGCGATCCTTCTGCTTTTCTATCCTTTTCTCATACTCCTAGATAGTACTCGATAGGTTTTAATCTAGATAGTTGATAGTCCTCAGTCGATAGTCTCGCTGTGACCCCTCCAAGACCTCTGGTATCTGTCTTTACCATGTACTCGAGTGTATTCCCGTATACTCCTGGTAATTCTTCTGGTATCAACAAACATATTTGCTATCTTAGAGATAACCCTGGAAGCTTATTTTGCACCGACTAGCGTATTTCCCCATTTTTAGTGATCTCCCTGGTAGCTCTTCAGTTCCCATTAACCTAGTTGGTATTCTGGTGATCTTGTAGCTTCTCGCTTGTTTGTCGAATTATTCCAGCCACTGAATCGTGACTTCTTATCCTCCGGTAACTTATTTAGTTCCTACAAACGTAGTTTCTATTTTATCTCCTGCTAGCTTATTTAATTTTCCTTGATAGTAATTGCCTATTTCAGTGATTATCCTGCTAATTGTTTTTAGCTTAAATATTTACCTATTTTATTGATCCTTCTGATAGCGTACT
The DNA here is from genome assembly GCF_038502225.1 of Cherax quadricarinatus. Classification (NCBI taxonomy): domain Eukaryota; kingdom Metazoa; phylum Arthropoda; class Malacostraca; order Decapoda; family Parastacidae; genus Cherax; species Cherax quadricarinatus. The sequence continues at coordinate 445,921 of NC_091376.1, forward strand.
TATTCTACGAACTTATTTGCTTTAGTACTAACTTTCATTTCACTAAGATAAAACTTAACGAAGTTTGAAACCGATCTGAAAATGCATTTTCAAGTTACCGTACGGAAAACTGCATTTAAGAGAATAGTTATATACATGTATTATATACATAGGGAATGGGAGATAATCAGGTTTGATCTAAGGAAGGAGAAGGCAACTCCAGATTTTTTGTTGGGGGGAGGGGGGGTAACTAATTAATTAAGTTGACCATATTTTTGATTTATGGAAAAATGTGACGCTCTCCTCCGTGTATCATATGTCCCAGCAATTAACACATTCCCATACACGAAGTTATCGACCCAGGATTATTTTCACCTACACTGACATCTTCCTCATCCCGTCAGCATCACTCTTACCCAAAATGACACATCCTCACCCAATCAGCCTCGTCCCTCACCCAAACCTGCACATCCTCACCCAAACAGTCTCACCCTTACCCTAACTGACACATCCTCACTCAACCAGCCTCATCCCTCACCCAGATGAGGTATCTCAGAATATTGTGAATTATTTTTTATCTTGTATGTGCAGCAAATAATGTATGTTTGCTGTACACAGGCACTCTAATCTTGAAGGACTTGTGTGTGTGTGTGTGTGTGTGTGTGTGTGTGTGTGTGTGTGTGTGTGTGTGTGTGTGTGTGTGTGTGTGTGTGTGTGTGTGTGTGTGTGTGTGTGCGTGTATGTGTGTGGATGTGTGTGGGTGTGTATGTGGGTGTGTGTGTGTGTGCGTGTATGTGTGTGGATGTGTGTGGGTGTGTGTGTGGGTGTGTGTGTGTGTGTGGGTGTGTGTGTGTGGGGGGGGAGGGGGTGTTAACCTTGTAGGTCCTGACCTTGTAGAACCTGATCTTCTATGACCCGACCTTTATAACCTGACCTTGTAGTACCTGACCTTATAGAACCTGGTCTTGTATACCTGATCTTGTAGGGCCTGGCTTTGCAGAGCCTGACTTTGCAAGACCTGATTTTGCATCACTTGACCTTGTAGAACCTGACCTTGTATGACCCAGCGTTTTAGGATCTGACCTTGCGTGACCTGACGTATCAGGACCTGACCTTCTATGACATGACTTTCAGGACCTGGCCTAGTAAGACTAGTAAAAAAAACTTCATAATATTTAGCTTGCAAGTTGCATCTCGTGCAGGTAAGAAATGTTGCAAATTGAAAACTTGAGCAATATAGGGCAATCTCAATAAAAACAAAACTTAACTTAGAACTTAGTCCCTGAAGGAGCACAACTTTCCTCACTGGTCTCACGAACGTTGTTTACCTAACTTAGAGAGTCTCCGAACGACGCTATTCGTACGTATTTCTTTAGGCTGGGCTTTCGACTCCACGAAATGGCGTCACAGAGCGGAAAAACGCTACGTAAAACGTGATGGATCTCTCCGATTGTGGTTTTGTGAATCTTTATTATATATATATATATATATATATATATATATATATATATATATATATATATATATATATATATATATATATATATATATATATATATATTTTATTATCACACTGGCCGATTCCCACCAAGGCAGGGTGGCCCGAAAAAGAAAAACTTTCACCATCATTCACTCCATCACTGTCTTGCCAGAAGGGTGCTTTACACTACAGTTTTTAAACTGCAACATTTACACCTCTCCTTCAGAGTGCAGGCACTGTACTTCCCATCTCCAGGACTCAAGTCCGGCCTGCCGGTTTCCCTGAACCCCTTCATAAATGTTACTTTGCTCACACTCCAACAGCACGTCAAGTATTAAAAACCATTTGTCTCCATTCACTATCAAACACGCTCACGCATGCCTGCTGGAAGTCCAAGCCCCTCGCACACAAAACCTCCTTTACCCCCTCCCTCCAACCTTTCCTAGGCCGACCCCAACCCCGCCTTCCTTCCACTACAGACTGATACACTCTTGAAGTCATTCTGTTTCGCTCCATTCTCTCTACATGTCCGAACCACCTCAACAACCCTTCCTCAGCCCTCTGGACAACAGTTTTGGTAATCCCGCACCTCCTCCTAACTTCCAAACTACGAATTCTCTGCATTATATTCACACCACACATTGCCCTCAGACATGACATCTCCACTGCCTCCAGCCTTCTCCTCGCTGCAACATTCATCACCCATGCTTCACACCCATATAAGAGCGTTGGTGAAACTATGCTCTCATACATTCCCCTCTTTGCCTCCAAGGACAAAGTTCTTTGTCTCCACAGACTCCTAAGTGCACCACTCACCCTTTTCCCCTCATCAATTCTATGATTCACTTCATCTTTCATAGACCCATCCGCTGACACGTCCACTCCCAAATATCTGAATACATTCACCTCCTCCATACTCTCTCCCTCCAATCTGATATCCAATCTTTCATCACCTAATCTTTTTGTTATCCTCATAACCTTACTCTTTCCTGTATTCACCTTTAATTTTCTTCTTTTGCACACCCTACCAAATTCATCCACCAATCTCTGCAACTTCTCTTCAGAATCTCCCAAGAGCACAGTGTCATCAGCAAAGAGCAACTGTGACAACTCCCACTTTGTTTGTGATTCTTTATCTTTTAACTCCACGCCTCTTGCCAAGACCCTCGCATTCACTTCTCTTACAACCCCATCTATAAATATATTAAACAACCACGGTGACATCACACATCCTTGTCTAAGGCCTACTTTTACTGGGAAATAATTTCCCTCTTTCCTACATACTCTAACTTGAGCCTCACTATCCTCGTAAAAACTCTTCACTGCTTTCAGTAACCTACCTCCTACACCATACACCTGCAACATCTGCCACATTGCCCCCCTATCCACCCTGTCATACGCCTTTTCCAAATCCATAAATGCCACAAAGACCTCTTTAGCCTTATCTAAATACTGTTCACTTATATGTTTCACTGTAAACACCTGGTCCACACACCCCCTACCTTTCCTAAAGCCTCCTTGTTCATCTGCTATCCTATTCTCCGTCTTACTCTTAATTCTTTCAATAATAACTCTACCATACACTTTACCAGGTATACTCAACAGACTTATCCCCCTATAATTTTTGCACTCTCTTTTGTCCCCTTTGCCTTTATACAAAGGAACTATGCATGCTCTCTGCCAATCCCTAGGTACCTTACCCTCTTCCATACATTTATTAAACAATTGCACCAACCACTCCAAAACTATATCCCCACCTGCTTTTAACATTTCTATCTTTATCCCATCAATCCCGGCTGCCTTACCCCCTTTCATTTTACCTACTGCCTCACGAACTTCCTCCACACTCACAACTGGCTCTTCCTCACTCTTGCAAGATGTTATTCCTCCTTGCCCTATACACGAAATCACAACTTCCCTATCTTCATCAACATTTAACAATTCCTCAAAATATTCCCTCCATCTTCCCAATACCTCTAACTCTCCATTTAATAACTCTCCTCTCCTATTTTTAACTGACAAATCCATATATATATATATATATATATATATATATATATATATATATATATATATATATATATATATATATATATATAAGGTATAAACCTTGGTAATAAATACCGACAAGTTGGTGTCTTTCTAAACCATATATATATATATATATATATATATATATATATATATATATATATATATATATATATATATATATATATATATATATATATATATATATATCTTATTGAAATATGGATAAGACGGAGGGTAAAATCCTTCATGGATATTTATGATGCTGTCTAATACGACCTTAATATATGATTAAAGGTGTACCAGGCTATGTTGCGCCTTATAAAAAAGGTCTCAGGGGAGATTATGCCTTGTCGGATATAAGTTTGGCTCGAAAGGCATAGAGAGATATCTTATGAAACTGGAATATAGGAAGTGACTTTGATCATAGGACATGTGATGCGTTCTTATTCAGCCAGAGGCAACATTTGCAAAGGTGAGACGTCTTTCTTCTTTATGGGTTGAGGCTGAGGAATGCTCCTGTTGTTGTTGATGTTGCAAATATTTTTGTTAGTGGGTTGGGTTGTAGAAGGACGTGCCTAGCATGGGCTAGTAGGCCTGCTGCAGTGTTCTCACTTTCATATGTAACAGCGCACGCACGCACGCACGCACACACGCACGCACACACACACACACACTATTCTATTCCAATCATGTACAAAAGCCAGCCTAGGTTAGTCTAACACAAACTAACCAAGGTTAATCTAACACAAACAAACGTTAGTCTAACACAAGCCAACAACCCAGACGCCCAGAAAAAGAATCAATAGACAGACAGAGCAAAAAACTCAAATCCATGTATTTTTTATTTCTGTACCCATCAATTACAGTCGTTTGATGTACGCGCCACGCTACCCAAAATAACAGCAAAGTCGAAAAATATTTTTTTGAGCACTATAATACCTTTGAGATATATATATTGATATATTCTTGGATGGTCTAAGCCGGGGGTTGACATGGACCTGCCCCGCATGGGCCAGTAGGCCTGCTGCAGTGTTCCTTCCTTCTTATGTTCTTATGGACACTCGGAGTGAAAATTACGACTGTGGTGAAATGTATCTCAAGATGGTATTTGAGACCGAAATAGATGCTGTCTATCACTGATTTATATGAATTGATATTAGAAAGATTCCTTCCATTGAAGGGCTTTTGATCCATGGAAAATACAGCTATTCTCCCCTAAAATGATAATCTCTAGCTTACAGACGCTTAGAGCCTTCAGGTTACCACAGATATCCTAAGATCACCGTCTGATGTTCGTCTTCTTGATGTTGTGAACCTTCAAGTTATCGTTGCATTCCAAGATAACTATCTCAGTTACATCTCCACCATGTTCAGTCTTGTAAAGTAAAAGGACACAAGTGCAACTAATGTGACATTTATTTTGGCAACGTTTCGCTCTCCAGGAGCTTTATCAAGCCATTACAAACAATACATGGACACAGAGGGTATATAAAGGCTCTGAGTGAGGTGCAATACTAGTGAGGTACCATTTCGAGGTTCACTAGTGGTAGTAGTGGTAGTAGTGGTAGTAGTAGTAGTGGTAGTAGTGGTAGTAGTAGTAGTGGTAGTAGTGGCAGTAGTAGTAGTAATAGTAGTAGTAGTAGTAGTAGTAACAAAAATAATACAATATGGAAGAGCAATTAATTCGTACATGAGTAAAAGGATATAAAAGCTATTAATTGGGTAACAAAATATCGACACATTTACATAAGAATATGTGAATGAAGGAACTCTACAGAAGGCCTACTGGTCCATACAAGGCAGGTTCTCAAAACCAGCCATTCTCACCCACCTATTTTTCCAGCCTTATCCCAGACCTACCCAAGAATTGAAGATTAAGACACATATGCAACAGTTGGGTATCTTTATTGGAGAAACGTTTCGCCTACACAGTAGTCTTCTTCAAATACACAAGGAGCAGTAGGTGTAATGTGGATATTGTTAGGTAAGACACATATGCAACAGTTAGGTATCTTTATTTCGAAGCGTTTCGCCTACACAGTAGGCTTCTTCAGACTGAGGGACTGACCACCTCAAAACTTTAAGGGTGATGGATTGATTACATCGTCTTCAAGTCTCTTCTGCTTCTATCAACTTTTCTGTACTCGACTGAAGAAGCCGAAATAAAGATACCTAACTGTTGCATATGTGTCTTACCTAACAACCTGTCGGTATTTTATACCACTTTAATGTTCAATGTGGATATTGTTCCAGACCATGGAGCTGAACTCTTCTCCAGGCTGAGGTACTGACCACCCTGTTCCAGACCATGGAGTTGAATTGTTCTCCAGGTTGAGGGACTGACCACCTTATTCCAGACCATGGAGCTGAACTTCTCTCCAGGTTGAGGGACTGACCACCTTGTTCCAGACCATGAAGCTGAACTCATCTCCATGCTGAGGGACTGACCACCTTGTTCCAGACCATGGAGCTGAACTTCTCTCCAGGTTGAGGGACTGACCACCTTGTTCCAGACCATGAAGCTGAACTCATCTCCATGCTGAGGGACTGACCACCGCAAACATTCCTTTTCCAAGGTTGCTGGACTGTTAACATCTTTATTTCACTACCACTGCTCCCTTTGTATTTGACTGAAGAAGCTTACTGTGTGGGCGAAACGTTTTAGCGATAAAGATACCCAGCTATTGCACTTGTTTCTTAATCTTCCACATCTCGGTATTTCATACCATCTACAACAATACCCAAGAATTGTTTCAATACCCACAGGTACCATTCAAACCCAGCCCTACCCACCCATATATCTAATCTCTTTCTAAAAGCTGTGTACGAATGGTATATAATACCGACAAGATGAGAGTAAGACACATGTGCAACATCTGGGTATCTTTATTGTAGACGTTTCGCCATCCAGTGGCTTTATCAATACAAATTCTAGGACATAACTTGAAGACAGTAGAACTATGTACAGAAGATGAGGTAATCAGTCCCTCAACCTAGGAGTAGGTGCGAAGAGCACCATAGTCGTGGAGATTCTGAAGCAGAAGAAAGGATCCTGGCACTTATATAGTAACGTCAGGTGTAGCAGACGAGGGCATAGTCACTGGTAGGCGGGACTCCCCAGTGGAAGTAGATCCTTCCCAAAGAGATGGGTTAGTTGAGGACATGTACATAGCCTTCACGACTACGACAACTACTACTACAACTACTACTACAACTAACCCATCTCTTTGGGAAGGACCTACTTCCACTGGGGAATCCCGCCTACCAGTGAATATGCCCTCGTCTGCTACACCTGACGTTACTATATAAGCGCCAGGATCCTTTCTTCTGCTTCAGAATCTCCACGACTATGGTGCTGTTCGCACCTACTCCTAGCTTGAGGGACTGATTACCTCATCTTCTGTACATAGTTCTACTGTCCTCATCTTCTGTACATAGTTCTACTGTCTTCAAGTTATGTCCTAGAATTTGTATTGATAAAGCCACTGGATGGCGAAACGTCTACAATAAAGATACCCAGATGTTGCATATGTGTCTTACTTTCTAAAAGCTACCCAAGGTCTTGGAGAGCGAAACGTTGCCACAATAAAATGTCACATTAGTTTCACTAGAGTCCTTTCACCTGTCATATTGTCGGTAATTCTACCAATACAAAGTACATGTAATTCTGAAAATAAAGATAAATACCATAAAATACCGAAACGATTGAAAAATAACACAATTGCAATGTAATATGATCCTTTATTGACTACGTTTCGCCCACACAGTGGGGTTTATCAAGTCACAAACAGATGTACAGATCTACCTAAGTAGAGTACATCTAGGTGGAGAATCACACTGTATGTACTCACGTACTCTTAACCCAGGTAGATCTGTTTATGACTTGATAAAGTCTACTGTATGGGCGAAACGTCGTCGGTAAAGGAACTCATACTGCATTTGTAGACGAATGGTTCAGAGAACCGACAAGTTGATGAATTAGACACATGTGCAACACTTGGTTATCTTTAATGAGGAAACGTTTCGCCACACAGTGGCTTCATCAGTCCATACAAAGGAGAATGGTGAAGAACAGGAGTGTGAGGTAATCAGTCCCTCAGTCTCGAGTCGATGTTATCAGTCCCTCATACTGCATTTGTATTTAACTCTGAGAATAGACGAGTGGGTCAGGGTGGAAGAGGGTGGGCAAGCGGAAAGGGAGGTGGGTCAGGGTGGAAGAGGGTGGGCAAGCGGAAAGGGAGGTGGGTCAGGGTGGAAGAGGGTGGGCAAGCGGAAAGGGAGGTGGGTCAGGGTGGAAGAGGGTGGGCAAGCGGAAAGGGAGGTGGGTCAGGGTGGAAGAGGGTGGGCAAGCGGAAAGGGAGGTGGGTCAGGGTGGAAGAGGGTGGGCAAACGGAAAGGGAGGTGGGTCAGGGTGAAAGAGGGTGGGCAAGCGGAAAGGGTGGTGGGTCAGGGTGGAAGAGGGTGGGCAAGCGGAAAGGGAGGTGGGTCAGGGTGAAAGAGGGTGGGCAAGCGGAAAGGGAGGTGGGTCAGGGTGGAAGAGGGTGGGCAAGCGGAAAGGGAGGTGGGTCAGGGTGGAAGAGGGTGGGCAAGCGGAAAGGGAGGTGGGTCAGGGTGAAAGAGGGTGGGCAAACGGAAAGGGAGGTGGGTCAGGGTGAAAGAGGGTGGGCAAACGGAAAGGGAGGTGGGTCATTGTGGAAGAGGGTGGGCAAGCGGAAAGGGAGGTGGGTCAGGGTGAAAGAGGGTGGGCAAGCGGAAAGGGAGGTGGGTCAGGGTGGAAGAGGGTGGGCAAACGGAAAGGGAGGTGGGTCAGGGTGGAAGAGGGTGGGCAAGCGGAAAGGGAGGTGGGTCAGGGTGGAAGAGGGTGGGCAAGCGGAAAGGGAGGTGGGTCAGGGTGAAAGAGGGTGGGCAAGCGGAAAGGGAGGTGGGTCAGGGTGGAAGAGGGTGGGCAAGCGGAAAGGGAGGTGGGTCAGGGTGGAAGAGGGTGGGCAAGCGGAAAGGGAGGTGGGTCAGGGTGGAAGAGGGTGGGCAAGCGGAAAGGGAGGTGGGTCAGGGTGAAAGAGGGTGGGCAAGCGGAAAGGGAGGTGGGTCAGGGTGGAAGAGGGTGGGCAAACGGAAAGGGAGGTGGGTCAGGGTGAAAGAGGGTGGGCAAGCGGAAAGGGAGGTGGGTCAGGGGGAAAGAGGGTGGGCAAGCGGAAAGAGAGGTGGGTCAGGGTGAAAGAGGGTGGGCAAGCGGAAAGGGAGGTGGGTCAGGGTGAAAGAGGGTGGGCAAACGGAAAGGGAGGTGGGTCAGGGGGAAAGAGGGTGGGCAAGCGGAAAGAGAGGTGGGTCAGGGTGAAAGAGGGTGGGCAAGCGGAAAGGGAGGTGGGTCAGGGTGAAAGAGGGTGGGCAAACGGAAAGGGAGGTGGGTCAGGGTGAAAGAGGGTGGGCAAACGGAAAGGGAGGTGGGTCAGGGTGAAAGAGGGTGGGCAAGCGGAAAGGGAGGTGGGTCAGGGTGAAAGAGGGTGGGCAAACGGAAAGGGAGGTGGGTCAGGGTGAAAGAGGGTGGGCAAGCGGAAAGGGAGGTGGATCAGGGTGAAAGAGGGTGGGCAAGCAGAAAGATAGGTGGGTCAGGGTGAAAGAGGATGGGCAAGCGGAAAGATAGGTGGATCAAGGTGAAAGAGGGTGGGCAAGAGGAAAGAGAGGTGGGTCAGGGTGAAAGAGGGTGAGCAAGCATAAAGGGAGGTGGGTCAGCTGGAATTAGGAAGGAACAGGGTGGGCCAGACGCAACAATAGCCCACCGTCTGTTAAGGCTAATGGAATTACCCAGGAAAAAAAAATTACATACCCCCATCTCTACTTCTAAACCAAAACAACACCGACTTAATTTACACCGAAAACGCGTAAACAATTTACAGGATACGTACAACATGGAAATAAATGGTATAAAATACCGACACAATGGCAATATAAACACAAATGCAGTATAATGTGATCCTTTATTGACTACGTTTCGCCCACACAGTGGGCTTTTTCAAGTCACAAACAGAACTACCTGGGGTGGAAGGTACGGGAGTATTTACAGTCAGGTTCAGAATGCTGAGGTCAGGTGAAGAATGCTGCATCTGATGATGTACCGAGTGGGGTTATAGAGTCTAAAAACTTGGGTAGCTTGGAAAGGAGATTGGATAAGTTTGTGAGCAAACTTATCCAATCTCCTTTCCAAGCTACCCAAGTTTTTAGACTCTATAACCCCACTCGGTACATCATCAGATGCAGCATTCTTCACCTGACCTCAGCATTCTGAACCTGACTGTAAATACTCCCGTACCTTCCACCCCAGGTAGTTCTGTTTGTGACTTGAAAAAGCCCACTGTGTGGGCGAAACGTAGTCAATAAAGGATCACATTATACTGCATTTGTGTTTATATTGCCATACGTACAACACCATCATTGCGTCTCATATATTTAATGAATCTCGAAATGAAATGTAGTTTAATGTGGAAAAATGAATATTTCGTTGATGCTTTAAAACTGAGGCAGAAAAGGCCCGTGCTGGTTCATTGTTCTCGTTTAAGAGTTATTTTCACTGTCTGAAAGTTTATTCTGAGTTGAAATTTAAAGCCTTTTATAAATATACGATGGTTTAAATATGAAATAATAATAATAATAATAATAATAATAATAATAATAATAATAATAATAATAATAAAATAATTATTATTGTAATATTATTAGTATTATTAATAATAAGAAACATTAATTGTATTAAGATAAAGGCTACAAAAACAACAACAGGAACACCAACACTAACAAAACACATAAACAACAGCCAAACAACAGCAACAACAGCAATTACGTATTTCTTCCAAATTTATAATCATAAGCATCAATATACACAAATATGTATATATTTCTCAGTCTATATACATCGAGAGAATACTGAAAGTTAACTTTCTCTACTACAGAGTATTAAAGTATTCTTGACTGGTGGTGTACATGTGACATGTAGCCTTAATGACCCTGGTGTAGTAGACAGACTTCAGTGTGACATGTAGCCTTAATAACCCTGGTGTAGTAGACAGATTCAGTGTGACATGTAGCCTTAATAACCCTGGTGTAGTAGACAGACTTCAGTGTGACATGTAGTCTTAATAACCCTGGTGTAGTAGACAGACTTCAGTGTGACATGTGGTCTTAATAACCCTGGTGTAGTAGACAGACTTCAGTGTGACATGTAGCCTTAATGACCCTGGTGTAGTAGACAGACTTCAGTGTGACATGTAGCCTTAATGACCCTGGTGTAGTAGACAGACTTCAGTGTGACATGTAGCCTTAATGACCCTGGTGTAGTAGACAGACTTCAGTGTGACATGTAGCCTTAATGACCCTGGTGTAGTAGACAGACTTCAGTGTGACATGTAGCCTTAATAACCCTGGTGTAGTAGGCAGACTTCAGTGTGACATGTAGCCTTAATAACCCTGGTATAGTAGACAGACTTCAGTGTGACACGTAGCCTTAATAACCATGGTGTAGTAGGCAAACTTCAGTGTGACATGTAGCCCTAATAACCCTGGTGTAGTAGACAGACTTCAGTGTGACATGTAGCCTTAATAACCCTGGTGTAGTAAACAGACTTCAGTGTGACATGTAACCTTAATAACCCTGGTGTAGTAGACAGGCTTCAGTGTGACATGTAGCCATAATAACCCTGGTGTAGTAGACAGACTTCAGTGTGACATGTAGCCTTAATAACCCTGGTGTAGTAGACAGACTTCAGTGTGACATGTAGCCTTAATGACCCTGGTGTAGACAGACAGACTTCAGTGTGACATGTAGCCTTAATAACCCTGGTGTATTAGACAGAATTCAGAGTGACATGTAGCCTTAATAACCCTGGTGTAGTAGACAGACTTCAGTGTGATATGTAGCCTTAATGACCCTGGTCTAGTAGACAGACTTCAGTGTGACATGTAGCCTTAATGACCCTGGTGTAGTAGACAGACTTCAGTGTGACATGTAGCCTTAATAACCCTGGTGTAGTAGACAGACTTCAGTGTGACATGTAGCCTTAATAACCCTGGAGTAGTAGACAGACTTCAGTGTGACATGTAGCCTTAATGACCCTGGTGTAGTAGACAGATTTCAGTGTGACATGCAGCCTTAATAACCCTGGAGTAGTAGACAGACTTCAGTGTGACATGTAGCCTTAATAACCCTGGTGTAGTAGACAGACTTCAGTGTGACATGTGGTCTTAATAACCCTGGTGTAGTAGACAGACTTCAGTGTGACATGTAGCCTTAATATCCCTGGAGTAGTAGACAGATTTCAGTGTGACATGTACCTTAATAACCCTGGTGTAGTAGACAGACTTTAGTGTGACATGTATCCTTAATATCCCCGGTGTTGTAGACAGACTTCAGTGTGACATGTGGTCTTAATGACCCTGGTGTAGTCGACAGACTTCAGTGTGACAAGTAGCCTTAATGACCCTGGTGTAGTAGACAAACTTCAGTGTGACATGTAGCCTTAATGACCCTGGTGTAGTAGACAGACTTCAGTGTGACATGTAGCCTTAATAACCCTGGTGTAGTAGACAGACTTCAGTGTGACATGTAGCCTTAATAACCCTGGTGTAGTAGACAGACTTCAGTGTGATATGTAGCCTTAATGACCCTGGTGTAGTAGACAGACTTCAGTGTGATATGTAGCCTTAATGACCCTGGTGTAGTAGACAGACTTCAGTGTGATATGTAGCCTTAATGACCCTGGTGTAGTAGACAGACTTCAGTGTGATATGTAGCCTTAATGACCCTGGTGTAGTAGACAGACTTCAGTGTAACATGTAGCCTTAATAACCGTGGTGTGGTAGACAGACTTCAGTGTGACATGTGGTCTAAATGACCCTGGTGTAGTAGACAGACTTCAGTGTGACATGTAGCCTTAATAACCCTGGTGTAGTAGACAGACTTCAGTGTGATATGTAGCCTTAATGACCCTGGTCCAGTAGACAGACTTCAGTGTGACATGTAGCCTTAATAACCCTGGTGTAGTAGACAGACTTCAGTGTGATATGTAGCCTTAATGACCCTGGTGTAGTAGACAGACTTCAGTGTGATATGTAGCCTTAATGACCCTGGTGTAGTAGACAGACTTCAGTGTGATATGTAGCCTTAATGACCCTGGTGTAGTAGACAGACTTCAGTGTAACATGTAGCCTTAATAACCCTGGTGTGGTAGACAGACTTCAGTGTGACATGTAGCCTTAATAACCCTGGTGTAGTAGACAGACTTCAGCGTGATATGTAGCCTTAATGACCCTGGTGTAGTAGACAGATTTCAGTGTGACAAGTGGTCTTAATGACCCTGGTGTTGTAGACAGACTTCAGTGTGACATGTAGCCTTAATAACCCTGGTGTAGTAGACAGACTTCAGTGTGACATGTAGCCTTAATAACCCTGGTGTAGTAGACAGACTTCAGTGTGATATGTAGCCTTAATGACCCTGGTCTAGTAGACAGACTTCAGTGTGACATGTAGCCTTAATAACCCTGGTGTAGTAGACAGACTTCAGTGTGATATGTAGCCTTAATGACCCTGGTCCAGTAGACAGACTTCAGTGTGACATGTAGCCTTAATGACCCTGGTGTAGTAGACAGACTTCTGTGTGACATGTAGCCTTAATAACCCTGGTGTAGTAGACAGACTTCAGTGTGACAAGTGGTCTTAATGACCCTGGTGTTGTAGACAGACTTCAGTGTGACATGTAGCCTTAATAACCCTGGTGTAGTATACAGACTCCAGTGTGACATGTAGCCTTAATAACCCTGGTGTAGTAGACAGACTTCAGTGTGATATGTAGCCTTAATGATCCTGGTCTAGTAGACAGACTTCAGTGTGACATGTAGCCTTAATAACCCTGGTGTAGTAGACAGACTTCAGTGTTATATGTAGCCTTAATAACCCTGGTCCAGTAGACAGACTTCAGTGTGACATGTAGCCTTAATAACCCTGGTGTAGTAGACAGACTTCAGTGTGACATGTAGCCTTAATAACCCTGGTGTAGTAGACAGACTTCAGTGTGACAAGTGGTCTTAACGACCCTGGTGTTGTAGACAGACTTCAGTGTGACATGTAGCCTTAATAACCCTGGTCTAGTAGACAGACTTCAGTGTGACATGTAGCCTTAATAACCCTGGTGTAGTAGACAGACTTCAGTGTGACAAGTGCTCTTAATGACCCTGGTGTAGTAGACAGACTTCAGTGTGACATGTAGCCTTAATGACCCTGGTGTAGTAGACAGACTTCAGTGTGACATGTAGCCTTAATAACCCTGGTGTAGTAGACAGACTTCAGTGTGACATGTAGCCTTAATAACCCTGGTGTAGTAGACAGACTTCAGTGTGATATGTAGCCTTAATGACCCTGGTGTAGTAGACAGACTTCAGTGTGATATGTAGCCTTAATGACCCTGGTGTAGTAGACAGACTTCGGTGTGATATGTAGCCTTAATGACCCTGGTGTAGTAGACAGACTTCAGTGTGATATGTAGCCTTAATGACCCTGGTGTAGTAGACAGACTTCAGTGTAACATGTAGCCTTAATAACCCTGGTGTGGTAGACAGACTTCAGTGTGACATGTGGTCTTAATGACCCTGGTGTAGTAGACAGACTTCAGTGTGACATGTAGCTTTAATAACCCTGGTGTAGTAGACAGACTTCAGTGTGATATGTAGCCTTAATGACCCTGGTGTAGTAGACAGATTTCAGTGTGACATGCAGCCTTAATAACCCTGGTGTAGTAGACAGACTTCAGTGTGACATGTGGTCTTAATGACCCTGGTGTAGTAGACAGACTTCAGTGTGACATGTAGCCTTAATAACCCTGGTGTAGTAGACAGACTTCAGTGTGATATGTAGCCTTAATGACCCTGGTCCAGTAGACAGACTTCAGTGTGACATGTAGCCTTAATGACCCTGGTGTAGTAGACAGACTTCAGTGTGACATGTAGCCTTAATAACCCTGGTGTAGTAGACAGACTTCAGTGTGACAAATGGTCTTAATGACCCTGGTGTAGTAGACAGACTTCAGTGTGACATGTAGCCTTAATAACCCTGGTGTAGTAGACAGACTTCAGTGTGATATGTAGCCTTAATGACCCTGGTGTAGTAGACAGACTTCAGTGTGATATGTAGCCTTAATGACCCTGGTGTAGTAGACAGACTTCAGTGTAACATGTAGCCTTAATAACCCTGGTGTGGTAGAGAGACTTCAGTGTGACATGTAGCCTTAATAACCCTGGTGTAGTAGACAGACTTCAGTGTGATATGTAGCCTTAATGACCCTGGTGTAGTAGACAGACTTCAGTGTGATATGTAGCCTTAATGACCCTGGTCTAGTAGACAGACTTCAGTGTGACATGTAGCCTTAATAACCCTGGTGTAGTAGACAGACTTCAGTGTGATATGTAGCCTTAATGACCCCGGTCCAGTAGACAGACTTCAGTGTGACATGTAGCCTTAATGACCCTGGTGTAGTAGACAGACTTCTGTGTGACATGTAGCCTTAATAACCCTGGTGTAGTAGACAGACTTCAGTGTGACAAGTGGTCTTAATGACCCTGGTGTTGTAGACAGACTTCAGTGTGACATGTAGCCTTAATAACCCTGGTGTAGTATACAGACTTCAGTGTGACATGTAGCCTTAATAACCCTGGTGTAGTAGACAGACTTCAGTGTGATATGTAGCCTTAATGATCCTGGTCTAGTAGACAGACTTCAGTGTGACATGTAGCCTTAATAACCCTGGTGTAGTAGACAGACTTCAGTGTTATATGTAGCCTTAATGACCCTGGTCCAGTAGACAGACTTCAGTGTGACATGTAGCCTTAATAACCCTGGTGTAGTAGACAGACTTCAGTGTGACAAGTGGTCTTAACGACCCTGGTGTTGTAGACAGACTTCAGTGTGACATGTAGCCTTAATAACCCTGGTCTAGTAGACAGACTTCAGTGTGACATGTAGCCTTAATAACCCTGGTGTAGTAGACAGACTTCAGTGTGACAAGTGGTCTTAATGACCCTGGTGTAGTAGACAGACTTCAGTGTGACATGTAGCCTTAATGACCCTGGTGTAGTAGACAGACTTCAGTGTGACATGTAGCCTTAATAACCCTGGTGTAGTAGACAGACTTCAGTGTGACAAGTGGTCTTAATGACCCTGGTGTAGTAGACAGACTTCAGTGTGACATGTAACCTTAATGACCCTGGTGTAGTAGACAGACTTCAGTGTGGCATGTAGCCTTAATAACCCTGGTGTAGTAGACAGACTTCAGTGTGATATGTAGCCTTAATAACCCTGGTGTAGTAGACAGACTTCAGTGTGATATGTAGCCTTAATGACCCTGGTGTAGTAGACAGACTTCAGTGTGACATGTAGCCTTAATAACCCTGGTGTAGTAGACAGACTTCAGTGTGACATGTAGCCTTAATAACCCTGGAGTAGTAGACAGACTTCAGTGTGACATGTAGCCTTAATGACCCTGGTGTAGTAGACAGATTTCAGTGTGACATGCAGCCTTAATAACCCTGGAGTAGTAGACAGACTTCAGTGTGACATGTGGTCTTAATAACCCTGGTGTAGTAGACAGACTTCAGTGTGACATGTGGTCTTAATAACCCTGGTGTAGTAGACAGACTTCAGTGTGACATGTAGCCTTAATATCCCTGGAGTAGTAGACAGACTTCAGTGTGACATGTAGCCTTAATAACCCTGGTGTAGTAGACAGACTTTAGTGTGACATGTATCCTTAATATCCCCGGTGTTGTAGACAGACTTCAGTGTGACATGTGGTCTTAATGACCCTGGTGTAGTCGACAGACTTCAGTGTGACAAGTAGCCTTAATGACCCTGGTGTAGTAGACAAACTTCAGTGTGACATGTAGCCTTAATGACCCTGGTGTAGTAGACAGACTTCAGTGTGACATGTAGCCTTAATAACCCTGGTGTAGTAGACAGACTTCAGTGTGACATGTAGCCTTAATAACCCTGGTGTAGTAGACAGACTTCAGTGTGATATGTAGCCTTATTGACCCTGGTGTAGTAGACAGACTTCAGTGTGATATATAGCCTTAATGACCCTGGTGTAGTAGACAGACTTCAGTGTGACATGTAGCCTTAATAACCCTGGTGTAGTAGACAGACTTCAATGTGACATGTAGCCTTAATAACCCTGGTGTAGTAGACAGACTTCAGTGTGACATGTAGCCTTAATGACCCTGGTGTAGTAGACAGACTTCAATGTGAAATGTAGCCTTAATAACCCTGGTGTAGTAGACAGACTTCAATGTGACATGTAGCCTTAATGACCCTCGTGTAGTAGACATACTTCAGTTTGACATGTGGTCTTAATGACCCTCGTGTAATAGACAGACTTCAATGTGACATGTTGCCTTAATGACCCTCGTGTAGTAGACAGACTTCAGTGTGACATGTAGCCTTAGTGACCCTCGTGTGGTAGACAGACTTCAGTGTGACATGTAGCCTTAGTGACCCTCGTGTGGTAGACAGACTTCAGTGTGACATGTGGTCTTAATGACCCTCGTGTAGTAGACAGACTTCAAAGAAATCGACACAGTGGTTTAAATACGCAAAAATACGCAAAAATACGTAAAAACACTAGCTTTAAGTTAAGTCTACAAATTGTACATTCCTTACATAGGGCTGCATGACTATCGTTAGTCTATCGTGGTAAAGAACACAAGGGTACAATACCGTGACTGGAACAATACACAAATAACCTGATATGTGACTAGTCCCCAGTCCAAATCGCACCGTGACGTTGTCTTAAGCTTCTCTCTGCTATGTGTGGGTTAATTGTGTACTGTCGTAGTATTAAATAGGTCGAGACGTATGTTTCATTTTTGATGATGCTCTACTCAGAGCGAAACGTTTCCTTTATAAAAGACTATTCCGCAATGTATTTTAGATATAATACTCTGGGCAGTACACCGTTTATCCCTAACAATACAGAGAGTGCCTGCACTCTGAAAATTGGGTGGGCGAGTGTTGACAAGTGTTTTACTAAGTCAGTAATGGGTACAAAGGCTCACTGTACAAAACACGCGGTTACTGAGACTACATTTCGCTTGACAACTCTAGGCCTTTCGTGTTGCAATCAACACCATCAGGAGCTTGCAGAATTGCAGAAAAGAGGAGGATGTCCAAGCAAGTACGTTCTCAGAGGACCGTCTTCACTCATAACATATATATATATATATATATATATATATATATGTCGTGCCGAATAGGCAGAACTTGCGATCTTGGCTTAAATAGCAACGCTCATCTTGCCATATAGGACAAGTGAAAATTTGTGTATGCAATAATTTCGCCAAAATCAATCTAAACCTAACGAAAAAAAATATATTTCACTGTGTTTGTTTAGTATTAAATTATTGTAAACAAATCTAAATTATATTTAATTGGGTTAGGCTAAAATAAATTGCGCTTGTTTTAGTAAGGTTAGGTAAGTTTTCTAAGTTCCTTTTGGTGCAAAATTATAAATTTTTACATCAACATTAATGAAAAAATATATATTTAAACGTATAAGAGAAAATTTTAGAAAGGACTTAATTTTAAATGAGTTCTTGCTAATTGACCAGTTTTACATATAACCCCCAGACACACATGCAGAGGTGAACAACAGCCTGGTTGATCAGACAATAAGGAAGCCAGGTTTCAGGTTAGGATTTAAGAGACCTTGAAAGCTAGTACAACGAATAATTCTCTTGAGAACGTTGATGACCTTGAGACGAAGACACACTAGCTACTCCTTGGGGATGCTACACCCCTCAAGGAAGGTTCCTTGATATTGGTGAGGGGCTCTTGATTTAGGGAATTGGATCTGTGCTCCAGTTCCCCGAATTAAGCCTGAATGCCTTCCACATCCCACCCCCAGGCGCTGTATAATCCTCCGGGTTTAGCGTTTCCCCCTTAATAATAATAATAATAGTGGTCAGTGGTCAGTCGTCACGTGAGGTCACAGACCCTGAGCTGCTTTGGGGATTAGTGTGGACGGTTACAAAGCATGGCTTGTTTCTGCAGTGTTTTAAATATTGAGGTTGGAGAGTTGAAGGAGGAGGTCTTGCTTCTCCAGGAGGAGATTAGGAGGCTGAAGGTCCACCTTAATGGGTCTGGGAGAGAGTGTGAGGTGGCTGGAGTTGTGGGGAATGAGGCTTCTAGCAGTGAGGTGCAGTCTGTCTCTCGCTGTGAGGAGGCTGTAGGTGGGGAGGTAGCAACGGCTACCAGCAGTGAGGTGCAGCCCAGCACCTGCTACAAGTGGCGAGTGGTAACCACTAATGGGAGGAGAATCAGAATAAGGAAAGTTAAGAGTGAAGATCTGAAGGTAGGAAATCGCTTCTCTGTTCTTCAGGATGAATGTACTTCAGTGGCCAGTGAAGGTAAGGGTACTACTGCCCCTGTTAACAGAGGTAAGCGCATTCTTGTGGTTGGTGACTCTCAGGTAAGATATATTGACCGTGCTTTTTGTAATAGGAATAAGAAGATGAGAGATAGTGTGTGCTTCCCTGGAGCTGGTGTTGGGGACATAGTCAACAGGCTGGATATCACGTCAGGTAATGGGAACAAGCCCATTATCTGTCTCAGCGATGGTGGAAATAATATTGGGAAGGGTAGGAGAGAAGAGCTGCTAGATAAGTACAGGTCAGCTATAGATTTCATTAAGTCTAAGGGAGGGATCCCAATCATATGTAGCATCTTGCCTAGAAGGGGAGTAGGAAATGAATGGTTATCTAGGGCAATTGGTGTAAATTGCTGGCTAGACAGATACTGCAAGGAACTTGCAATCCCATTCATTGACAACTGGAACAACTTTTATGGCAAACATGATATGTATGCAAGGAATGGGGTACATCTCTCTGGGGCTGGGGTGGTAGCACTTGCAAACTCAATTGAGAAGGCCATTGGTGAAATGCCTATGATTTTAAACTGATAGAAGATAGAGGTATGGGTGTGTGTGTGGGAAACACGCAGGTTGCAATACTAGGGTTGGAAACAGTAAATGTATAAAAGGCATTCAGCATGAAGTTATAAATAAAGGCAATAGATCAGGTCAGCAAACAAAGGGAGACAGCAGAGGGCAGCAAGGGACTAGCTCCCTTAAGGTTTACTATACTAATAGCAGGAGTGTAAGAAATAAGATAGATGAGCTAAGATTAATTGCAAGTGCAGGAAACATAGATATTATTGCTATAACAGAGACCTGACTCAATCTGAAAGACAGAGAGATGCCCTCTGAATGTCACATACAAGGCTATAAATTATTCCACACTGACAGGGTCAACAGGTAAGGTGGTGGAGTAGCGATGTATGTCAGAGACAATTTAAATTGTTGTGTTAGACAAGATATAAAATTAGAAGCGTCGGCCACTGAATCTGTTTGGTTACAGCTTCTCGAGGGCCGAGAAAAACTAATTTTGGGTGTGATTTACAGGGCCCCAAATCTTGATAGGGAGTGCAGTAAACTTCTATGGGACGAAATTCGTAAGGCATCTACATACGAAAATGTTGTGCTAATGGGAGATTTCAACTATAGACAGATTGGCTGGAGCAATTTGACAGGAAATTTAGAGTCAGGTGACTTTCTTGATACGATCCAGGATTGTTTTTTAAAACAGTTTGTGACAGAGCCAACTAGGGGAAATAACCTCCTTGACTTGGTTCTTGCCAGTAGGGAAACACTAATTAATAATCTTGAGGTTAATGATGAGCTTGGGGAAAGTGATCACAAATCACTCAGTTTTAATATATCATGGAATTCCCCTAATAATGGCAATCAAGTCTCCATCCCTGGCTTTCGCTTGGCTGATTTCATAGGACTGAAAAATTACTTAGGTGGGTTGAACTGGAATGACCTGACTAAGGGTCAGGTAGGTGGTGATGGATGCCGATATGACGCTTTCCAGGGCATAGTTCTAGCTGCTCAGTCAAATTATGTTCCAAATAGGGAAATCAGATCAAGCAAAAATGATCCTAAATGGATGAACAATAGATTAAAATATCTGATTGGTCAAAAGAGAGGCATATATAGGCAAATCAAAAGAGGAGAGGGGCAATTAAGAAATCAATATATTCAGTTAAAGAGAGAAATAAAAAAGGGAATTAGAAAAGCAAAAAGAGATTGTGAGGTTAAAATTGCAAGAGAATCGAAGACTAACCCAAAAGGATTCTTTCAGGTATACAGAAGTAAGATCAGGGACAAGTTAGGCCCACTCAAAAGTTCCTCGGGTCAACTCACTGACAGTGATAAGGAAATGTGTAGAATTTTTAACACATACTTCCTCTCAGTTTTTACACAGGAGGATACCAGCGATATTCCAGTAATGATAAATTATGTAGAACAGGACGATAATAAACTGTGCACGATTAGGGTCACAAGTGACATGGTCCTTAGGCAAATAGATAAATTAAAACCTAACAAATCCCCAGGCCCTGATGAACTGTATGCAAGGGTTCTAAAGGAATGTAAAGAGGAACTTAGCAAACCTTTGGCTAATCTTTTCAACATATCACTACAAACTGTCATGGTGCCAGATAAGTGGAAAATGGCAAATGTGATACCTATTTTCAAAACAGGTGACAGGTCCTTAGCTTCGAACTATAGACCAATAAGCTTAACCTCCATAGTGGGAAAATTTATGGAATCAATAATTGCCGAGGCAGTTCGTAGCCACCTTGAAAAGCATAAATTAATCAACGAATCTCAGCATGGTTTTACAAAGGGGCGTTCCTGCCTTACGAATTTATTAACTTTTTTCACTAAGGTATTTGAGGAGGTATATCATGGTAATGAATACGATATTGTGTGGAAACATAAACACATATGCAGTTTAATGTGATCCTTTATTGACAACGTTTCGCCCACAGAGTGGGCTTTTTCAAGTCACAAACAGATCTTTGTAGATGAATGGTTCAGAGAACCGACATGTTGATAAATTAGACACATGTGCAACTCTTGGGTATCTTTATTGAGGAAACAGGAGGAGAATGAGGTATTCAGTCCCTCTCCTGCCATACGGTTTATAAGCTGCTTCTCCGCTCATATGCCGTATTCTATTCAAGATTGATGGACTGAACACATCGACTCAAGGTTGAGGGACTGATTACCTCATTCTCCTCCTGTTCTTCAAGTTTCTCCTACGTATGGACTGATGAAGCCACTGTGTGGCGAAACATTTCCTCAATAAAGATACCCAAGAGTTGCACATGTGTCTAATTTATCAACAAACAGATCTACCTGGGGTGGAAGGTACGGGAGTATTTATAGTCAGAATGTTGAGGTCAGTTGGAGAATGCTGCATCTGAGGATCCACTGGGTGGGGTTATAGAGTCTTGGGTAGCTTGCCAGGGGTATTGGACAAGTTGTGAGTAGACCTTTTGCAGTATTCTATGTGGGATAGCGATGAAGAAGTTTCTTGGCAAGTGGTTCAGCTATGTTATAGAAGCCATTGTTCTGGTTGAAATTGTTGGTTATAGAGATAAGAGATGATTCCAGGATTCTTCGGTATTGAGTGTTGTCTTCTGTGGCGATAAGTCTTGAGTTTCTGTAGTTGATTAAGTGGTTGTGTGAATTGCGATGTTGTACACAGGCATTCCTTGTATCGTCAGTCCTGCTTGCGTATTGGTGTTCTGAAATACGTGTTTGGAGGTCTCTTGATGTTTCGCCCACGTATAATTTGTTGCAGTCATTACAAGGGATTATGTATACCCCTGCAGAGGATGGAAGCTTGTCCTGTCCACTACTGGTGATGTCCTTGATGGTCGTGGTTGTGGAGGTAGATACTTGGAATGATGTATTGGAAAAGATGTTGGAAACATGTTTGGCAATGGAGTTGGTGGGGAGGACTATGTATCTCTTCTCGGCAGTGTCTTCTCTGGGTGTGTTGAAGATGTTTAATGCCCGCCGTCTGCAGTCTCTGATGAAGTGACGAGGATAGTGGAGTTTAGAAAATACTTGTTCAATTATAGTGCATTCTTCCTCAAGGAACTCATTGCTGCAGATTCTGAGTGCGCGCAGGAAGAAGCCTATAATTACACCACGTTTGGTTTTGGTGTCGTGGTGAGAGTAGAAGTGGAGAAGATCGTTTTGGTTGGTTGGTTTTCGATAGACTTTAAAACGAAGTTCATGGTCAGTTTTTCAGAGAAGAACATCAAGGAAAGGAAGAGTGTTGTTGACTTCAAGTGTGAACTGGATTGAGGGCTCGACCTGGTTGAGCTTGTCTTGGAGAGCTTGAACGTTGAAGCGCCTGGGAGTTATGAGGAGAATGTCGTCAACATAACGGAGCCAGGTGACAGTTGAAGGAATAATGGTGGAGAAACGCTCGGCTTCCAGATGTTCCATGTATAAGTTCGCCAGGACGGCACTGAGTGGCGAGCCCATGGGTAGACCAAAAGTCTGTTGAAAGAGATGATTTTCGAAAGAGAAACACGTAAAGCCGACACATAGTTCAACGAGGTCGATGAAATCGCTGGCTGGAATAGGAAGATCAAGTGAATCGTCAATTTTTCTGGGTAGGAGATCGATGGCTTGTGTTGTAGGTACTTTGGTGAATAGGGAAGTTACTTCAAGGCTGGAAAGTTTCTTGATCTTGATGTTGATGTTGCGAATGCGATTGAGAAGATCACCCGAGTGTTTGAGATGTGCTGGACTGATAGTGCCCAAGAGTTTGGAGAGGTGTTTTGCGAGAATTCCTGAGAGTTGGTGGGGAGCACTGCCTATTCCCGAAGATATGGGCCTCAAAGGGATACCAGGCTTGTGAGTTTTTGGTAGGCCGTACATTCTGAAGACAACACTCAATACCGAAGAATCCTGGAATCATCGCTTATCTCTATAACCAACAATTTCAACCAGAACAATGGCTTCTGTAACATAGCTGAACCACTTGCCAAGAAACTTCTTCATCGCTATCCCACATAGAACACTGCAGAAGTTCTACTCACAACTTGTCCAATACCCCTGCCAAGCTACCCAAGACTATAATCCCACCCAGTGGATCCTCAGATGTAGCATTCTCCACCTGACCTCAACATTCTGACTATAAATACTCCCGTACCTTCCACCCCAGGTAGATCTGTTTGTGACTTGAAAAAGCCCACTGTGTGGGCGAAACGTTATCAATAAAGGATCACATCAAACTGCATATGTGTTTGTTTCCATAGTGTCGGTAATTTATACCATTTATTTTCTTCATGATATTGTGTATATGGACTTCAGTAAGGCTTTTGACAGGGTCCCACATCAGAGACTATTGAGGAAAATTAAGGCACATGGAATAGGAGGAGAATTTTTTTCCTGGATAGAGGCATGGTTGACAAATAGGCAGCAGAGAGTTTGCATAAATGGGGAGAAATCAGAGTGGGGAAGCGTCACGAGCGGTGTTCCACAGGGGTCAGTGTTGGGCCCCCTGCTGTTCACAATATACATAAACGACATAGATGAGGGCATAAAGAGCGACATCGGCAAGTTTGCTGATGACACCAAAATAGGCCGTCGAATTTATTCTGACGAGGACATTAGAGCACTCCAGGAAGATTTGAATAGACTGATGCAGTGGTCGGAGAAGTGGCAGATGCAGTTTAATATAGACAAATGCAAAGTTCTAAATGTTGGACAGGACAATAACCATGCCACATATAAACTAAATAATGTAGATCTTAATATTACGGATTGCGAAAAAGATTTAGGAGTTCTAGTTAGCAGTAATCTGAAACCAAGACAACAGTGCATAAGTGTTCGCAATAAAGCTAATAGAATCCTTGGCTTCATATCAAGAAGCATAAATAATAGGAGTCCTCAGGTTGTTCTTCAACTCTGTACATCCTTGGTTAGGTCTCATTTAGATTATGCAGCACAGTTTTGGTCACCGTATTACAGAATGGATATAAATGCTCTGGAAAATGCACAAAGGAAGATGTGCAAGAAAGGTATAAAATACCGACAATATGAAAGTTAAGACACATGTGCAACATCTGGATATCTTTATTGTAGACGTTTCGCCATCCAGTGGCTTTATTAATACAGATTCTAGGACATAATAGGAAGACAGTAGAACTATATACAAAAGATGAGGTAATCGGTCCCTCAGCCTTGGAGTTAGTGTTCACAGCATCGTGGTGGAGGAGAATCTCCTCCGGCCTCTTGTGAATCCATGCTGAGTATCATTAATCAAGCTATGCTTATCGAGATGGCTTCTTATAATCTCAGCTATAATTGACTCTAGTAATTTGCCTACAATTGAGGTCAGGCTTATTGGGCGGTAATTTGACGGTAACGACTTGTCCCCTGTTTTAAAAATAGGAATTACATTAGCCATCTTCCACATATTAGACACTACACCTGGTTGAAGAGATAAATTAAAAATATTAGTTAATGGTTCACAGAGTTCCATTTTGCATTCCTTAAGAACCCTTGAAAAAACCTCATCAGGACCCTGCGACTTATTTTGCTTCAGTCTGTCTATCTGCTTCACAACCATTTCACTAGTGACTGTGATGTTACATAATTTATCTTCTTCTAGCCCACTATAAAAATTAATTACTGGAATATTGTTAATGTCTTCCTGTGTAAAAACTGAGAAAATAATTATTTAAAATCGAGCACATTTCATTCTCTTTGTCAGTAAGGTGCCCATAGTTATTTTTAAGGGGACCTATCTTATCTCTGACTTTTGTTCTATAGACCTGGAAAAAACTTTTTGGGTTAGTTTTAGAATCCCTAGCAACTTTAATTTCATAGTCCCTTTTAGCTTTTCTTATCCCCTTTTTAATGTCCCTCTTAATGTCAATATACTGATTCATAAGTTGACCCTCACCTCTTTTGATACGCCTACAAATTCCTTTCTTATGCCCTAGTAGATATTTGAGCCTATTATTCATCCATTTTGGGTCATTTCTATTTGATCTAATTTCTTTATATGGGATAAACGTTCTTTGAGCAGCATGTATAGTGTTCAGAAAACTGTCATATTGATAGCTCTCTTCGTTACCCCAGTCAACAGATAAGTGTTCTCTAAGCCCATCGTAATCTGCTAAGCGAAAATCTGGGACTGTTACTGAGTTATCGCTACTATCATACTTCCATTCAATGCTAAATGTAATTGATTTGTGGTCGCTAGCACCCAGTTCCTCTGAAATTTCTAAATTATTAACAAGGGATTCATTGTTTGCCATAACTAAGTCAAGCAGGTTATTTCCCCTTGTAGGTTCTGTCACAAACTGCTTCAAAAAACAATCCTGAACTACTTCTAAGAAGTCGTATGATTCTAAATTCCCAGTCAAGAAATTCCAATCAATATGACTAAAGTTAAAGTCTCCTAGAATTACTACATTATCGTGCCTTGTGGCCTTAACAATTTCCTCCCATAGTAGTCTCCCTTGGCAGTTTTTCATGCCCCTCTGAAAATTCTATCCAGACTCTGTATGTGTTACTTCAGACTTAATACCCGTTTTTATGGAACAGTTCAAGCGATCTCGGGCATACAATGCCACCCCACCCCCCTTCCCGATACTTCTATCTACTTGGAACAATTTAAAACCCTGAATATAACATTCCGCAGGCATGTCCCGACTTTTTGAATTAAACCACGTCTCGGTTAAGGCAAATACATCAGTGTTACCTGCACTAGCAACTAATCTCAACTCGTCCATCTTATTCCTAGCACTACGGCAATTAGCATAATAAACATTGAAAGACTCTCCTTTCTCTTTACCCTTCCTGCTCATTTCTGTTTTTCTACTAAACCTATTACTGTCCTTATCACCCAAAGTCCCTGGCTTTTCAATATCTACCTCGTTCTGCTTATTGCTAGTTCCCCTAGAACTCGTAATATTACTACACTGGGACTTCACTGTTTTCCTGCCAAAACCCATACCACTAACTATTCCTAGTTTAAAGTCCTAACTGCTCCCTCCACTGCAGTTGCCAGTGCTACCACCCCAGACCTAGATAAGTGAACCCCATCCCTGGCATACATGTCATTTTTGCCATAGAAGAGGTCCCAGTTGTCAATGAATGTTACCACATTTTCCTTACAGTATTTGTCCAGCCAGCAATTGACACCAATTGCCCTGGACAACCATTCATTTCCAACTCCTCTCCTTGGCAAAACACCACATATGACAGGGTTCCCACCCTTACTCCTAATTATTTCTATTGCTGACCTATACCTGCTAATCAGGTCTTCACTCCTACGTCTGCCAACATCGTTGCCTCCAGCACTGAGACAGATAATAGGATTCCTCCCATTACCTCTCATGATGTCATCCAGACGGCTAACAATATCCTCCATCCCAGCCCCAGGAAAGCAAACTCTCTGTCTCCTACTCCTGTCCTTCAAGCAGAACGCCCTATCCATATACCTAACTTGGCTATCCCCAACAACAACAATATTCTTACCTTCTTTAATGTCTTTCGTCATGATGTTCCCAGTAGTCGACTCACATTCGTCGGGTAGCACTGAGAATGTATTAGATGTTTCCACAACAGTTTCCACGGCAGTCTCTTTCTTCTTCATCGTTTCTACCTTTCCATTCGTCTTCTTGATCGTCAACTTCGTTCCCTGCTGTCCAGCCACTGTCCAGTTTCCCTTCTTGACCTGAGGACTCAAAACAGGAGGACTACTACGAATCTTCTTGTTTTCCTCGGTCAGTCGCCGAATTTCCATCTTCGCTATCCTCAATTCTTCCTTAAGCTGTTGGTAAAGTTGCTCGATGGAGGGCATCTTGCTTCAATTCGTAGAGAGCGCGTAAACAGGTCTTCACAGAGCTAAGTACACGTCAACACTGCGCAAAAGCCAACTCAATCAGGAGCTACTGCGCAGCACGTCCGCACGGCCCAATAGCGATGCAAACACGGTAGGAGACTTGGACCTTCCTCGCATGGGCCAGTAGGCCTGCTGCAGTGTTCCTTCGTTATGTTCTTATGTACAGTGTTCACTGTGAAAGGAGAACCAGACTAGAATCTACAATAAACGTAGTATCAACGAGAGAAAATAAATACATGTAGAATAACAATACCCGGGAGTGTTTGTTGGAGAATTATCGGCTCAATTTATTTTTATTGTATTTTGATAATGGATGCCCTTATAGAGAGCAGTTACAATCAGGCTCACTCTCTCTCTCTCTCTCTTTCTCTCTCTCTCTCTCTCTCTCCGAGAATATTATCTAGTTAACGACGATGTATTCTTGTGACGAGAGCTGGAAATAAAATGTAATTCGGCTTACATTTTCCCATAAAATGTAATCGTGCAAGCAATTTTAATTATAAGTGTGATAATTAACGTATTTCCGCTGGAACGGGAAGTTTGACAGGAAATACTTACAAACAGTTTTATATCGTCAAAATATCCAATAAAATAAGTTTGCTATTTGCTAGCAAATTTTTAATAAACAAGCTCTAAACACAGCTCTTTAAAGAGCTGCCGCTCTCTAACGAGTTCACAAGTCCCGCATCTCTTGAGAATTGTTTCTTTTCTTTCTCTCTTCACTCCTGGTCTTAATTCTGTAAAGCTCTTATTAAATGGCTCTCAGACTCAGTTTTATATATATATATATATATATATATATATATATATATATATATATATATATATATATATATATATATAATATATATATATATATACATGTTAGATGAGCCACTCTTCCATGCTGTGCATGGGGATAATTATGTAGGTAGGGATAATTATGTAGGTGGGGATAATTATGTAGGTGGGGATAATTATGTAGGTGGGGATAATTATGTGGGTGGGGATAATTTTGTAGATGAGAATAATTTTGTAGGTGGGGATAATTTTGTAGGTGGGGATAATTTTGTAGGTGGGGATAATTTTGTAGGTGGGGATAATTTTGTAGGTGGGGATAATTTTGTAGGTGGGGATAATTTTGTAGGTGGGGATAATTTTGTAGGTGGGGATAATTTCAGTCATCTTTTACATATCAGGTACATTAATACTCTCTTTACAGGTACGTATCGTAAACACATGTTAATGGTCCATTGTGTCTCTAAACCCTAGGTAAAACACCTGGGACACACTGTAATTGATCTACTTATTAAGTAATCATGACTCCAGTGGCTGTAACTTTACGCCTGGCAGCTTAACAGTTCCACCACTGACTATCCACTTGTAAAATATTAATGGGACATAGGTCGATTACCCCAGAGGCACGTTTGAAAATATTTGATTTTGTGACGGAATTAAATTTATTTGGGGTGTGGTCTGCTGGTGCAGCGAGAAGTCAAAAGGATTTGATCTTAAACTTTTCTTCCACAGGGGATCAAGTTGATTGCAAGAGTCTTGGGAGTAATTCTGTTAAGGAGGTGAAGGATTCTGAGCTCACGCCACTGTTCCAATCTTTAACCTAAATGATTTATCGAGAGTTTTAGGGGTATCTTGACACACACACACACACACACACACGCGCACGCACGCACACACACACACACACACACACACACACACACACACACACACGCGCGCGCGTTTGATAAAGCTCATGGAGCAGGGAGAGAGAGGACCCAGTAGCAACCACTGAAGAGGCGGGGCCAGGAGCTAAGACTCGACCCCTGCAACCACAAATACGTGAGTACACACACACACACACACACACACACACACACACACACACACACACACACACACACACACACACACACACACCTAAGAGTTGAACAAGTTACTGAGATACTCCCCAATGGAAATTGCATACTTTCTGCCAAGTCTAAGGGACTGACCACCTTCAAAGTTAAAGGACTGAATACCTTCAATCAAGGCTAAGGGACTGATCTATCAAGACTAGGAAACTGTGAATACCTCATAATTACCTCTCCGCCCCTTTCAGTCTTTCCAGTGGTACAGTCACCACTATATTCAACAGAAGAAGCCTGCTGCGAAGACGATACATTTCTGCAATACATCTTACTCACCAACATGTATACCATTAAAATAACATTATCCTGGGCCTGAGTGGGTGCGGGTGGGTGTGAGTTGGACCTGACTAGCTTGTGCTACTAGGTCAGATGCCGTGCTCCTTCCTTAAGTGAATGTGACCTGATCTAACTAGTCGTCTGTAAAAACTTGCATACCTAACTGTTGCATGTGTGTCTTACCTAACAACCTGTCGGTATTTTATACCATTTTAATGTTTGATCTAACTAGGTTAGGGCATTGGCTTAAGCTGGTAGGAGACTTGGACCTGCCTCCCATGGGCCAGTAAGCCTGTGGCAGTGCTCCTTATGTTCTTATAATGATTTGAAACTCTACGCAATTCTAACTGCTAAATTAGACCAGGTTAAGGGACTGACAACCTCAAATCTACGACTTCAAGGGTGATGGACTGATTACATCGTCTTCACATATCTACTACTCCTGCCTATTTTCTGTACTCGACTGAAGAAGGCTACTGTGTAGGCGAAACGTTTCGGAATAAAGATACCCATTTATTACCTGTGTCTTACCAACCAACCTGTCGGTATTGTATACCACCTTGACACATGTGCAACTCTTGGGTATCTTTATTGAGGAAACGTTTCGCCCCACTGGCTTCATCAACCCTATATGATGAAGCCAGTGGGACGAAACGTTTCCTCAATAAAAGAAATATAAACACATACGCAGTATAATGTGATCCTTTATTGACAACGTTTCGCTCACATAGTGGGATTTTTCAAGTCACAAACAGATATGTGCGAAACGTTGTCAATAAAGGATCATATTATACTGCATATGTGTTTATATTTCCATTGTGTCGGTATTTTATACCATTTATTTCGATCGTTTCTTCAATAAACATAAGAATGGAGGAGCACTGCAGAAGGCCTACTGGCCCATACAGGGCAGGTCCTTATCAAAACCACCGATACCCAAAGCTACCCAATGTTGATAAATTAGACTCATGTGCAACTCTTGGGTATCTTTATTGAGGAAACGTTTCGCCACACAGTGGCTTCATCAGTCCATACGTAGGAGAAACTTGAAGAACAGGAGGAGAATGAGGTAATCAGTCCCTCATTCGTACGGACTGATGAAGCCACTGTGTGGCGAAACGTTTCCTGAATAAAGATTCCCATATGCAGCGTGTCTCAATCTTCAACAAATTCTAGGACATAGCTTGAAGACAGTCTTCAAGTTATGTCCTGGAATTTGTATTGATAAAGCCACTGGATGGCGAAACGTCTGCAATAAAGATACCCAGATGTTGCACATGTGTCTTAATTTCATCATGTCGGTATTATATACCATTCTTGCACAGAATAACTGGAGTTTACCTGGAGAGAGTTCCGGGGGTCAACGCCCCCGCGGCCCGGTCTGTGACCAGGCCTCCTGGTGGATCAGAGCCTGACCTCTCGGTTAGGAAATGAATGAGGCGACGTACAACTCTTGTGGTTCACATTAATATTCTTGCTATTACAGTGCTCACGGGAATATTCCTGATGGGGATGCGTTAGAGGGTAATATTGCTGAAGGGAATGAGTACTGAGGGTAATATTCCTGAAGGGAATGAGTACTGAGGGTAATATTCCTGAAGGGAATGAGTACTGAGGGTAATATTCCTGAAGGGAATGAGTACTGAGGGTAATATTCCTGAAGGGAATGAGTACTGAGGGTAATATTCCTGAAGGGAATGAGTACTGAGGGTAATATTCCTGAAGGGAATGAGTGCTGAGGGTAATATTCCTGAAGGGAATGAGTGCTGAGGGTAATATTCCTGAAGGGAATGAGTGCTGAGGGTAATATTCCTGAAGGGAATGAGTGCTGAGGGTAATATTCCTGAAGGGAATGAGTGCTGAGGGTAATATTCCTGAAGGGAATGCGTACTGAGGGTAATATTCCTGAAGGGAATGAGTACTGAGGGTAATATTCCTGAAGGGAATGAGTACTGAGGGTAATATTCCTGAAGGGAATGAGTGCTGAGGGTAATATTCCTGAAGGGAATGAGTGCTGAGGGTAATATTCCTGAAGGGAATGAGTGCTGAGGGTAATATTCCTGAAGGGAATGAGTGCTGAGGGTAATATTCCTGAAGGGAATGCGTACTGAGGGTAATATTCCTGAAGGGAATGAGTACTGAGGGTAATATTCCTGAAGGGAATGAGTACTGAGGGTAATATTCCTGAAGGGAATGAGTACTGAGGGTAATATTCCTGAAGGGAATGAGTACTGAGGGTAATATTCCTGAAGGGAATGAGTACTGAGGGTAATATTCCTGAAGGGAATGAGTACTGAGGGTAATATTCCTGAAGGGAATGAGTACTGCTGCTTTGGGGATTAGCGTGGACGGTTACAAAGCATGGCTTGCTTCTGCAGTGTTTTAAAAACTGAGGTTGGAGAGTTGAAGGAGGAGGTCTTGCTTCTCCAGGAGGAGATTAGGAGGCTGAAGGTCCACCTCAATGGGTCTGGGAGAGAGTGTGAGGTGGCTGGAGTTGTGGGGAATGAGACTTCTAGCAGTGAGGTGCAGTCTGTCTCTCGCTGTAAGGAGGCTGTAGTTGGGGAGGTAGCAACGGCTACCAGCAGTGAGGTGCAGCCCAGCACCTGCTACAAGTGGCGAGTTGTTCACAGTAATGGGAGGCGCATCAGAATAAGGAAAGTTAAGAGTGAAGATCTGAAGGTAGGAAATCGCTTCTCTGTTCTCCAGGATGAATGTACTTCAGTGGCCAGTGAAGGTAAGGGTACTACTGCCCCTGCTAATGAAGGTAAGCGCATTCTTGTGGTTGGTGACTCTCAGGTAAGATATATTGACCGTGCTTTTTGTAATAGGAATAAGAAGATGAGAGATAGAGTGTGCTTCCCTGGAGCTGGTGTTGGGGACATTGTCAACAGGCTGGATAATATCATGTCAGGTAATGGGAACAAGCCCATTATCTGTCTCAGTGCTGGTGGAAATGATATTGGGAAGGGTAGGAGAGAAGAGCTGCTAGATAAGTACAGGTCAGCTATAGATTTCATTAAGTCTAAGGGAGGGATCCCAATCATATGTAGCATCTTGCCTAGAAGGGGAGTAGGAAATGAATGGTTGTCTAGGGCAATTGGCGTAAATTGCTGGCTAGACAGATACTGCAAGGAACTTGCAATCCCATTCATTGACAACTGGAACAACTTTTATGGCAAACATGATATGTATGCAAGGGATGGGGTACATCTCTCTGGGTCAGGGGTGGTAGCACTTGCAGACTCGATTGAGAAGGCCATTGGTGAAATGCCTATGATTTTAAACTGATGGAAGATAGAGGTATGGGTGTGTGTGGGAAACAAGCAGGTTGCAACACTAGGGTTGGAAACAGTAAATGTATAAAAGGCATTCAGCATGAAGTTATAAATAAAGACAATAGAACAGGTCAGCAAACAAAGGGGGACAGCAGAGGGCAGCGAGGGACTAGCTCCCTTAAGGTTTACTATACTAATAGCAGGAGTGTTAGAAATAAGATAGATGAGCTAAGATTAATTGCAAGTGCAGGAAACATAGATATTACTGCTATAACAGAGACCTGGCTCAATCTGAAAGACAGAGAGATGCCCTCTGAATGTCACATACAAGGCTATAAATTATTCCACACTGACAGGGTCAACAGGAAAGGTGGTGGAGTAGCGATGTATGTCAGAGACAATTTAAATTGTTGTGTTAGACAAGATATTAAATTAGAAGCGTCAGCCACTGAATCTGTTTGGTTACAGCTTCTCGAGGGCCGAGAAAAACTAATTTTGGGTGTGATTTACAGGGCCCCAAATCTTGATAGGGAGTGCAGTAAACTTCTATGGGACGAAATTCGTAAGGCATCTACATACGAAAATGTTGTGCTAATGGGAGATTTCAACTATAGACAGATTGACTGGAGCAATTTGACAGGAAATTTAGAGTCGGGTGACTTTCTTGATACGATCCAGGATTGTTTTTTAAAACAGTTTGTGACAGAGCCAACTAGGGGAAATAACCTCCTTGACTTGGTTCTTGCCAGTAGGAAAACACTAATTAATAATCTTGAGGTTAATGATGAGCTTGGGGAGAGTGATCACAAATCACTCAGTTTTAATATATCATGGAATTCCCCTAATAATGGCAATCAAGTCTCCGTCCCTGACTTTCGCTTGGCTGATTTCATAGGACTGAAAAATTACTTAGGTGGGCTGAACTGGAATGACCTGACTAAGGGTCAGGTAGGTGGTGATGGTTGCCGATATGATGCTTTCCAGGGCATAGTTCTAGCTGCTCAGTCAAATTATGTTCCAAATAGGGAAATCAGATCAAACAAAAATGATCCTAAATGGATGAACAATAGATTAAAATATCTGATTGGTCAAAAGAGAGGCATATATAGGCAAATCAAAAGAGGAGAGGGGCAATTAAGAAATCGATATATTCAGTTAAAGAGAGAAATAAAAAAGGGAATTAGAAAAGCAAAAAGAGATTATGAGGTTAAAGTTGCAAAAGAATCGAAGACTAACCCAAAAGGATTCTTTCAGGTATACAGAAGTAAGATCAGGGACAAGATAGGCCCACTCAAAAGTTCCTCGGGTCAGCTCACTGACAGTGATAAGGAAATGTGTAGAATTTTTAACACATACTTCCTCTCAGTTTTTACACAGGAGGATACCAGCGATATTCCAGTAATGATAAATTATGTAGAACAGGACGATAATAAACTGTGCACTATTAGGGTCACAAGTGACATGGTCCTTAGGCAAATAGATAAATTAAAACCTAACAAATCCCCAGGCCCTGATGAACTGTATGCAAGGGTTCTAAAGGAATGTAAAGAGGAGCTTAGCACACCTTTGGCTAATCTTTTCAACATATCACTACAAACTGGCATGGTGCCAGATAAGTGGAAAATGGCAAATGTGATACCTATTTTCAAAACAGGTGACAGGTCCTTAGCTTCGAACTATAGACCAATAAGCCTAACCTCCATAGTGGGAAAATTTATGGAATCAATAATTGCCGAGGCAGTTCGTAGCCATCTTGAAAAGCATAAATTAATCAACGAATCTCAGCATGAACATCAAAATGGTATACAATACCGACAGGTTGTTAGGTAAGACACATATGCAACAGTTAGACAACTTTATTCCGAAACGTTTCGCCTACACAGTAGGCTTCTTCAGTCGAATACAGAAAATAGGCAGGAACAGTAGAGATGTGAAGACGATGTAATCAGTCCATCACCCTTGTAGTCGTAGAATTTGAGGTTGTCAGTCCCTCGGCCTGGAGAAGTTCAGTTCCATAGTCAGGAACTATCTGAAGATCAAGCGACAGTGCGGAGACTTAAATACTGTCGGAAGGAGAGGTGCAGAGTAGTAGTAGTAGTAGTAGTAGTAGTAGTAGTAGTGAGAATGTGACCACTGAGAGGTCATGTCCCTCTCAGATCCAACCCTTCTCACTTGAAAAGCTTGTCCAAGGTGTTTTCTGTACCAAGATGCCACGTGTTGCAGTGTCTGACAAGATGAACATCAAAATGGTATACAATACCGACAGGTTGTTAGGTAAGACACATATGCAACAGTTAGACAACTTTATTCCGAAACGTTTCGCCTACACAGTAGGCTTCTTCAGTCGAATACAGAAAATAGGCAGGAACAGTAGAGATGTGAAGACGATGTAATCAGTCCATCACCCTTGTAGTCGTAGAATTTGAGGTTGTCAGTCCCTCGGCCTGGAGAAGTTCAGTTCCATAGTCAGGAACTATCTGAAGATCAAGCGACAGTGCGGAGACTTAAATACTGTCGGAAGGAGAGGTGCAGAGTAGTAGTAGTAGTAGTAGTAGTAGTAGTAGTAGTAGTGAGAATGTGACCACTGAGAGGTCATGTCCCTCTCAGATCCAACCCTTCTCACTTGAAAAGCTTGTCCAAGGTGTTTTCTGTACCAAGATGCCACGTGTTGCAGTGTCTGACAAGATGAACATCAAAATGGTATACAATACCGACAGGTTGTTAGGTAAGACACATATGCAACAGTTAGACAACTTTATTCCGAAACCTTTCGCCTACACAGTAGGCTTCTTCAGTCGAATACAGAAAATAGGCAGGAACAGTAGAGATGTGAAGACGATGTAATCAGTCCATCACCCTTGTAGTCGTAGAATTTGAGGTTGTCAGTCCCTCGGCCTGGAGAAGTTCAGTTCCATAGTCAGGAACTATCTGAAGATCAAGCGACAGTGCGGAGACTTAAATACTGTCGGAAGGAGAGGTGCAGAGTAGTAGTAGTAGTAGTAGTAGTAGTAGTAGTAGTAGTGAGAATGTGACCACTGAGAGGTCATGTCCCTCTCAGATCCAACCCTTCTCACTTGAAAAGCTTGTCCAAGGTGTTTTCTGTACCAAGATGCCACGTGTTGCAGTGTCTGACAAGATGAACATCAAAATGGTATACAATACCGACAGGTTGTTAGGTAAGACACATATGCAACAGTTAGGTATCTTTATTTCGAAACGTTTCGCCTACACAGTAGGCTTCTTCAGTCGAGTACAGAAAAGTTGATAGAAGCAGAAGATACTTGTGCAAAGAAAGGTATAAAATACCGACAATATGAAAGTTAAGACACATGTGCAACATCTGGATATCTTTATTGTAGTAGACGTTTCGCCATCCAGTGGCTTTATCAATACAGATTCTAGGACATAATAGGAAGACAGTAGAACTATATACAAAAGATGAGGTAATCAGTCCCTCGGCCTTGGAGTTAGTGTTCACAGCATCGTGGTGGAGGAGAGTCTGGAGCAAAGGCAAGAAGACTGGCGCTTTTTATAGGCGTCAGTGAATGGGACGGGCAGCAGACGAGGTCAGTCACTGGTAGGCGGGATTCCCCAGTGGAAGTAGGTCCTTCCCAAAGAGATGGGTTAGTTGCAGCAGCCGTGAAGAAGGTCTTGTAGATGTCCTCTGAACCAAGATTCCATGATGTTGCAGTGTCTGACAAGTTGTGCAAAGAAAGGTATAAAATACCGACAATATGAAAGTTAAGACACATGTGCAACATCTGGATATCTTTATTGTAGTAGACGTTTCGCCATCCAGTGGCTTTATCAATACAGATTCTAGGACATAATAGGAAGACAGTAGAACTATATACAAAAGATGAGGTAATCAGTCCCTCGGCCTTGGAGTTAGTGTTCACAGCATCGTGGTGGAGGAGAGTCTGGAGCAAAGGCAAGAAGACTGGCGCTTTTTATAGGCGTCAGTGAATGGGACGGGCAGCAGACGAGGTCAGTCACTGGTAGGCGGGATTCCCCAGTGGAAGTAGGTCCTTCCCAAAGAGATGGGTTAGTTGCAGCAGCCGTGAAGAAGGTCTTGTAGATGTCCTCTGAACCAAGATTCCATGATGTTGCAGTGTCTGACAAGTTGTGCAAAGAAAGGTATAAAATACCGACAATATGAAAGTTAAGACACATGTGCAACATCTGGATATCTTTATTGTAGTAGACGTTTCGCCATCCAGTGGCTTTATCAATACAGATTCTAGGACATAATAGGAAGACAGTAGAACTATATACAAAAGATGAGGTAATCAGTCCCTCGGCCTTGGAGTTAGTGTTCACAGCATCGTGGTGGAGGAGAGTCTGGAGCAAAGGCAAGAAGACTGGCGCTTTTTATAGGCGTCAGTGAATGGGACGGGCAGCAGACGAGGTCAGTCACTGGTAGGCGGGATTCCCCAGTGGAAGTAGGTCCTTCCCAAAGAGATGGGTTAGTTGCAGCAGCCGTGAAGAAGGTCTTGTAGATGTCCTCTGAACCAAGATTCCATGATGTTGCAGTGTCTGACAAGTTGTGCAAAGAAAGGTATAAAATACCGACAATATGAAAGTTAAGACACATGTGCAACATCTGGATATCTTTATTGTAGTAGACGTTTCGCCATCCAGTGGCTTTATCAATACAGATTCTAGGACATAATAGGAAGACAGTAGAACTATATACAAAAGATGAGGTAATCAGTCCCTCGGCCTTGGAGTTAGTGTTCACAGCATCGTGGTGGAGGAGAGTCTGGAGCAAAGGCAAGAAGACTGGCGCTTTTTATAGGCGTCAGTGAATGGGACGGGCAGCAGACGAGGTCAGTCACTGGTAGGCGGGATTCCCCAGTGGAAGTAGGTCCTTCCCAAAGAGATGGGTTAGTTGCAGCAGCCGTGAAGAAGGTCTTGTAGATGTCCTCTGAACCAAGATTCCATGATGTTGCAGTGTCTGACAAGTTGTGCAAAGAAAGGTATAAAATACCGACAATATGAAAGTTAAGACACATGTGCAACATCTGGATATCTTTATTGTAGTAGACGTTTCGCCATCCAGTGGCTTTATCAATACAGATTCTAGGACATAATAGGAAGACAGTAGAACTATATACAAAAGATGAGGTAATCAGTCCCTCGGCCTTGGAGTTAGTGTTCACAGCATCGTGGTGGAGGAGAGTCTGGAGCAAAGGCAAGAAGACTGGCGCTTTTTATAGGCGTCAGTGAATGGGACGGGCAGCAGACGAGGTCAGTCACTGGTAGGCGGGATTCCCCAGTGGAAGTAGGTCCTTCCCAAAGAGATGGGTTAGTTGCAGCAGCCGTGAAGAAGGTCTTGTAGATGTCCTCTGAACCAAGATTCCATGATGTTGCAGTG
Organism: Cherax quadricarinatus; assembly: GCF_038502225.1. Lineage (NCBI taxonomy): Eukaryota > Metazoa > Arthropoda > Malacostraca > Decapoda > Parastacidae > Cherax > Cherax quadricarinatus. The sequence continues at coordinate 484,045 of NC_091376.1, forward strand.
TCTGACAAGTTGTGCAAAGAAAGGTATAAAATACCGACAATATGAAAGTTAAGACACATGTGCAACATCTGGATATCTTTATTGTAGTAGACGTTTCGCCATCCAGTGGCTTTATCAATACAGATTCTAGGACATAATAGGAAGACAGTAGAACTATATACAAAAGATGAGGTAATCAGTCCCTCGGCCTTGGAGTTAGTGTTCACAGCATCGTGGTGGAGGAGAGTCTGGAGCAAAGGCAAGAAGACTGGCGCTTTTTATAGGCGTCAGTGAATGGGACGGGCAGCAGACGAGGTCAGTCACTGGTAGGCGGGATTCCCCAGTGGAAGTAGGTCCTTCCCAAAGAGATGGGTTAGTTGCAGCAGCCGTGAAGAAGGTCTTGTAGATGTCCTCTGAACCAAGATTCCATGATGTTGCAGTGTCTGACAAGTTGTGCAAAGAAAGGTATAAAATACCGACAATATGAAAGTTAAGACACATGTGCAACATCTGGATATCTTTATTGTAGTAGACGTTTCGCCATCCAGTGGCTTTATCAATACAGATTCTGGATGGCGAAAGTTGAAGTGACAGAATGGGGCCTTATATAGTGCCAGGAGGTGAGACCTGCCCTCCCAAAGCAACCTACGTCTCACCTCCTGGCACTATATAAGGCCCCATTCTGTCACTTCAACTTCATATTGTTTCAGACAACGGAACAATGCTCTTCTCCAGACTGAGGGACTGACCACCTCAAAACTTTAAGGGTGGACTGATTACATCGTCTTCAAGTATCTTCTGCTTCTATCAACTTTTCTGTACTCGACTGAAGAAGCCTACTGTGTAGGCGAAACGTTTCGAAATAAAGATACCTAACTGTTGCATATGTGTCTTACCTCACATGATCCCATGTATCAGAAACCTTCCCTATGAGGATAGACTAAGGGCCCTGAAACTGCACTCTCTAGAAAGACGTAGAATTAGGGGGGATATGATTGAGGTGTATAAATGGAAGACAGGAATAAATAAAGGGGATGTAAATAGTGTGCTGAAAATATCTAGCCTAGACAGGACTCGCAGCAATGGTTTTAAGTTGGAAAAATTCAGATTCAGGAAGGATATAGGAAAGTACTGGTTTGGTAATAGAGTTGTGGATGAGTGGAACAAACTCCCAAGTACCGTTATAGAGGCCAGAACGTTGTGTAGCTTTAAAAATAGGTTGGATAAATACATGAGTAGATGTGGATGGGTGTGAGTTAGACCTGATAGCTTGTGCTAACAGGTCGGTTGCCGTGTTCCTCCCTTAAGTCAATGTGACCTGACCTGACTAGGTTGGGTGCATTGGCTTAAGCCGGTAGGAGACTTGGACCTGCCTCGCATGGGCCAGTAGGCCTTCTGCAGTGTTCCTTCGTTCTTATGTTCTTATGTTCTTAAGGGAATGAGTACTGAGGGTAATATTCCTGAAGGGAATGAGTACTGAGGGTAATATTCCTGAAGGGAATGAGTACTGAGGGTAATATTCCTGAAGGGAATGAGTACTGAGGGTAATATTCCTGAAGGGAATGAGTACTGAGGGTAATATTCCTGAAGGGAATGAGTGCTGAGGGTAATATTCCTGAAGGGAATGAGTGCTGAGGGTAATATTCCTGAAGGGAATGAGTACTGAGGGTAATATTCCTGAAGGTAATGAGTACTGAGGATAATATTCCTGAAGGGAATGAGTACTGAGGGTAATATTCCTGAAGGGAATGAGTACTGAGGGTAATATTCCTGAAGGGAATGAGTACTGAGGGTAATATTCCTGAAGGGAATGAGTACTGAGGGTAATATTCCTGAAGGGAATGGATCCAGGGATACCAGTAAGCTGGACTTGAGTCCTGGAGGTGAAAAGTACAGTACCTAAACTCTTAAGAAGCGAGAGAACGATGCTACAGCTAGTAAGGCCTTCTAAATCATAATGCCAATACCCTTCTGACAAGACAGATATTGAATGAATGATGGTAAAAGTGTATCCTCTTTCCCGCACCTCCCTACCATGGTGGGAGACAACCTCTGTGCTTTTAAACAGAATCGTACATACGCTACACGCACGCACGGGAGATAAATCTCTACGCAAATGTTTACGCTTGTTATGGGTTAATTGCTTGTTAAATGAAATTTTATATATAAATTTTGCGTGGGAATTATTCAGTAAGTTTAATTTTCGAGATTTTTTGTATATTTAATTTTTATTTAATACGTATCGTTACGCTAATTTGCATATCTTATTAGTTCGATATTTAGCAAATTTGGGAACTTTTCGTACCATGATTGATGCGTAATTACTTCATATAATTTAATGTATATTTGGTTGATATAAGAACATAAGAAAGAAGGAACACTGCAGCAGGCCTACTGGCAGCGGCAGCAGCAGAAAGAAGAAGAAGAAGAAGAAGAAGAAGAAGAAGAAGAAGAAGAAGAAGAAGAAGAAGAAGAAGAAGAAGAAGAAGAAGAAGAAGAAGATGATGATGATGATGATGATGATGATGATGATGATGATGATGATGATGATGATGATGATGATGATGATGATGATGATGATGATGATGATGATGATGATGATGATGATGATGATGATGATGATGATGATGATGATGATGATGATGATGATGATGATGATGACGACGATGATGATGATTATGATGATGATGATGATGACGATGATGACGATGATGACGACGATGACGATGATGATGACGATGATGATGATGATGATGATGATGACGATGATGATGATGATGATGATGATGATGATCAGTGGATATTTAGTTTGCTTATATTTCTCCCTTCATTCTCCACTGTTCCGTTGCTTCTATCTTCTACCTCCTTCCCCTCGTCTTTATTAAATTCTCTCTTCTCGCATTACCTTCTGGTTGCATCTGTTATTTTACTTCGTTGTTCCCTATTCCATCTTCCTGTCTCTGTGTACTTTAGTTTCTTTTGCTGTCTCTGTCTCCGCCTGCCTGTCAGTGTCAGTGTCAGTCTGTCTGCCTGTCAGTGTTAGTCTGTCTGCCTGTCTGTGTCAGTCTGCCTGTCAGTGTTAGTCTGTCTGCCTGTCTGTGTCAGTCTGCCTGTCTGTGTCAGTCTGTCAGTCAGTCTGTCTGCCTGTCTTTCTGTGTCTGCCTGCCTGTCTGTGTCAGTCTGTCTGCCTGCCTGCCTGTGTCAGTCAGTCTGTCTGTCTGTATGTGTCAGTCTGTCTGTCTGTTTCTCCTCTTTTTTACTCTCTTTAGATCCTCTCACTGTCTCTCCCTGCTTCGCACTCTCTCCCTGTCGCTTTCTCCCTTCCTGTATAGTGTCTCCCTCTCTTTCTTTGCCTTACACTACCCTGTAAGACCCTGCCTCATAAAATTCCCTGTTAATGCTTAATCTCCCTGTTAACGATTAATCTCCCTGTTAACGATTAATCTCCCTGTTAACGATTAATCTCCCTGTTAATACTTAATCTTCCTGTTAACGATTAATCTTCCTGTTAATGCTTAATCTCCCCGTTAACGCTTAATCTCTAATCACTTGACGTGGCTACCACGTCAAGTTTTGACGATAACAGTGGTTTTGAAACCTGAGATAAAAAACCGGCAACAATGGTTATAAATGACCATAATTTTTAAAAGGGGTGGACCGGTAAGCCAGCGGAAGGCCTCAGTCAGATGACCAAAAGCTCCAAAGGCGGGTCATCATCTGACTAAGACCCGCGTCAGGAAACATTTGTCCAGTAAGACACATATGCAACAGTTAGGTATCTTTATTTTGAAACGTTTCGCCTACACAGTAGGCTTCTTCAGTCGAGTACAGAAAAGTTGATAGAAGCAGAAGATACTTGAAGACGATGTAATCAGTCCATCACCCTTAAAGTTTTGAGGTGGTCAGTCCCTCAGTCTGGAGAAGAGTATTGTTCCATTGTCTGGAATAATATGGAGTTGAAGTGACAGGATGGAGCTTTTTATAGCGCCAAGAGGCGAGACGTTCTTACCTCTCCTAATGGCCTACGTCTCACCTCTTGGCGCTATAAAAAGCTCCATCCTGTCACTTCTTCTCCATATTGTTTCAGACAACGGAACAATGCTCTTCTCCAGACTGAGGGACTGACCACCTCAAAACTTTAAGGGTGATGGACTGATTACATCGTCTTCAAGTCTCTTCTGCTTCTATCAACTTTTCTGTACTCGACTGAAGAAGCCTACTGTGTAGGCGAAACGTTCCAAAATAAAGATACCTAACTGTTGCATATGTGTCTTACCTAACAATCTGTCGGTATTTTTACCATTTTAATGTTCAACATTTGTCCTGTTTCCTGACAAACCTAACCTAACCTAACCTAACCTAACCTAACCTGACAAACCTAACCTAACCTAACCTTTGAAACCTGACAATTTCCAGAAAGACCCAAGTGCAATGTTTCCTTATTGAAGTTCCCCTTTTGTTGCACTCGTTAAGTTGTGCCTCAAACTTAATATACTTTCTATTTTTTTTTTTTGAAAGCAGCAAATTTTTGAAATATTGTGGATGTTTTATTAGCTTTGTTGGTGTCACTATTTCCGTTTACTGAGGGAATTTTTAACTCCAAGGAATGGGTTAAATTTCCTCTATGTTAATGTTAACTTCCTCAGTCATAGATCGTGTCTTCACTCTCTCAATTTGCTGTGTTTCCTAGGTATTAACTTGACTCACGAAACCGTAATGACACGATTGCAAACAAACCATACCACGGGTGGGGTTTGAACCCGTGGTCAGAGAGTCTCGAAACTCCAGACCGTCGCGTTAGCCACTGGGCCAGCTAGCTTCAATATGATTCATCCAGGTAAGACACATATGCAACAGTTAGGTATCTTTATTTCGAAACGTTTCGCCTACACAGTAGGCTTCTTCAGTCGAGTACAGAAAAGTTGATAGAAGCAGAAGATACTTGAAGACGATGTAATCAGTCCATCACCCTTAAAGTTTTGAGGTGGTCAGTCCCTCAGTCTGGAGAAGAGCATTGTTCCGTTGTCTGATGGACTGATTACATCGTCTTCAAGTATCTTCTGCTTCTATCAACTTTTCTGTACTCGACTGAAGAAGCCTACTGTGTAGGCGAAACGTTTCGAAATAAAGATACCTAACTGTTGCATATGTGTCTTACCTAACAACCTGTCGGTATTTTATACCATTTTAATGTTCATGATTCATCCAACTAGGTAGATTTATGCACCATAGGAAGGTTAGCATAGGCCATCACTGTGATCACAAATGCAAGTTTTTACAGACGAATCTCCCACTTGCATGGCCGTGACGAACTCTAGCTCAAGTCCCCTCAAAGCCGTCAACATATACATAGTTGGATGAATCTTACTGAAGCTAGCTGGCCCAGTGGCTAACGCGACGGTCTGGAGTTTTGAGACCCTGATCGCGGGTTCAAACCCCGCCCGTGGTATGGTTTTTTTTCTATTTATTAAGTTCTCCCTTCTATCATTCCTCTCATTTTTCTCCAGGACAAGACTTCTCAGGCTTTATTGTGACCTTTCTGTAACTACGAAATAGATCGTGCAACCCTACATGCTTATGGATGTAATTTTAGGCTAAGTTAATCGAGACATTGATACTGTTAGGCTGAAGGACATAAGAACAACTGATGTGGACTCCTGGAGAGCGAAACGTTGCCACAATGTCACATAAGTTAAACTTGTGTTCTTGCAACGAACATATTGTGGGTAATTCTACCAACATTAATACATAACAAGTAATGAAGGGGCAATACTTGCTGAGAAGTATCGTGGGACCATTTGCGTTACCTTAGTGGGGTCCGCGGCCCCCATGTTGAGAACCATCGTTCTACAGCTACTTCGTTTCGCTTCTCGCCCTATTTACTTATCATTCTTCCCTTCCAATGCTTCCCTTACTTGTTCATTTCGCTTTCAGTACTCGCTCATCCCTTTTCCTTCTATTTATTATCAGATTCCCCACCCCCTCCCTTTTATTTTAAGATATTCATTCTTCCTTTGTCACTTCTAGCTCTCTCGTGTCTTCTCTCTCTCCTGAAGCCTCTCTTCCACTGTTTTAATTGGTCTCCCGTCAAGCTTCTTCCATCTCTCTTTTCTCTCCCCTTCCCTCGTCAGTTTCTCCAGCTCTACTATCATCACTCTCTACCTTCTCCTCCATTTATTTCTTCCCAATCGCCTATTATAGCTTTTCCCCCTCTCCTCATCTCTCTCTCTCTCTCCTCTTACGAGCGCACACACAAATATATATATATATATATATATATATATATATATATATATATATATATATATATATATATATATATATATATATATAATGTCGTGCCGAATATGTAAAATTGGTCAATTAGCAAGAACTCATTTAAAATTAAGTCCTTTCTAAAATTTTCTCTTATACGTTTAAAGATATATTTTTTTTCATTAATGTTAATGTAAAAATTTGTAATCTTGCTCCAAAAGAATCTTAGAAAACTTACCTAACCTTATTATAACAAGAATTTATTTTAGCCTAACCCAACTAAATATATTTTAGATTTGTTTACAATAATTTAATACTAAATTAACACAGTGAAATATATTTTTTTCGTTAGGTTCAGAATGATTTTGGCGAAATTATTGCATACACAAATTTTCACTTGTCCTATATGGCAAGATGAGCGTTGCTATTTAAGCCAAGATGGCAAGTTCTGCTTATTCGGCACGACATATATATATATATATATATATATATATATATATATATATATATATATATATATATATATATATATATATATATATATATATATATATGAGGATTGGAACCGTGGACAAGCACAGTGCTTACTCACTGAACCAGCTGGGGGAGAGAACCTTCTGCTTTACTAGTTTTAAACGGTACAGTCTCACAGTCAGGTCTTTTACTATGTATAAGAACATAAGAACATAAAAATGTAGGAACATTGCAGAAGGCCTACTGGCCCATACGAGGCAGGTCCTTATCAAAACGATCTCTACCTAAAGCCACCCAAGAAATAACTCCCGTACCCCATGACACCAATCAAACCCAGCCCCTCCCACTCATATATTTGTCCAATCTCTTCTTAAAGGTACCCAAGGTCCTAACCTCTATCACCCCACTGGGAAGACTGTTCCACGCATCTACAACTCTGTTAGAAAACCAGTACTTACCTATGTCCTTTCTAAATCTAAATTTATCCAACTTATATCCATTATTTCTGGTTCTTATCTGGTTCGACACCCTCAGTACTTTATTAATATCTCCCTTGTCTATGCCTGTCATCCACTTATACACTTCAATGATATCTCCCCTCATTCTACGCCTCTCCAGAGAGTGGAGATTTAAGGCTTTAAGTCTATCTTCATACGGGAGGTTCCTTACACAGTAAATCATTTTAGTCATTCTTCTCTGTATGTTCTCTAATGAGTCTATGTCCATCCTGTAGTAAGGGGACCAAAACTGAGCAGCATACTCTAAATGAGGCCTCTCTAGCGATGTATAGAGCTGTCTATCTGTCTATCTCCTGAAATGTGAAAAGTCAGTCAGGTTAAATTCCAGCGAATACAGGGAAAAAAAACAATAAAGAAAAAAATACTTTTTAGTATATATGTGGACACGAGAGCAACTTTGATGCTGCCAGAAATTGTATTCTTTATAGCACTCCAGTTTTTTTTCCGTATTCAGTGGTTCAGAAAAAAATCGTTTTTACTCCCCTGGTCTGTGAATCGCTAAAAAAAATCGGGTTCGTTTATTTAATTACAAAGTAGAGTGAACAGCGCTCTACACTCATTCATTTATAATGGTAAGTGAGTTATCAAGCTCTGTCGATAGGTAAATGGTGATTTAATGTGATGTGGATGTTTTGATATTTAGTGGGTGTGACCTAACTACACCGTGGTATGGTTTGTTTACAATCGTGTCATTACGATTTCGTGAGTCGTGGTATGGTTTGGGTAGGACCTATTTCCAATGGGGAATCCCACCTATCAGTGACTATGCCCTCGTCTGCTACTCGTCCCTTTCCACCTGACGCCAGTATATAAGCGCCAGCCTTCTTGCCTGTGCAAGACCACAACAATCACTGGTCACAACTCGTACAACAAGCTGACAAACAGCGTATTAAAAACACTAAAGCACTACTCCCACCAACAAATTCAAACACATCACCCACAACAACACACACATTGAACATTAAAATGGTATAAAATACCGACAGGTTATTAGGTAAGACACATATGCAACAGTTAGGTATCTTTATTTCGAAACGTTTCGCCTACACAGTAGGCTTCTTCAGTCAAGTACAGAAAAGTTGATAGAAGCAGAAGATACTTGAAGACTGATTACATCGTCTTCAAGTATCTTCTGCTTCTATCAACTTTTCTGTACTCGACTGAAGAAGCCTACTGTGTAGGCGAAACGTTTCGAAATAAAGATACCTAACTGTTGCATATGTGTCTTACCTAACAACAACACACACATCTCAGACCCGCAGGCTGCTACCAACATCTTCAAACACATCTGGGAGAACATCTTCCACCCTCACCCACCTCGCCCTAACGTTATTCAACACATTCAGAACATAGAACATTGGAACACTGCACACACACAAGATACAACACCAGATAGCCACATTCATCTAGACTCTCTTACCTCCTTCCAAGAACTCGACACTCCTTTCACCAACACAGACATTAAAACTCTCCTCAGACACCTTCCTCCCAAGGCTCCTGGCGCCTCTGGCCTAAACCATATTACCCTAAAACACCTTCCTGACTCTATCATTACTGCCTACACGAACCTCCTCAATGCCTCCCTTGCCTCTGGATACTTCCCTTCCCTCTTCAAAGCTGCTACTGCTATCCTCCTTCCTAAACCCAAAAAAGACCACTCTGATCCTAGAAATTATCGCCCTATCAGCCTACTCGAAACTTTAGGTAAACTCTTTGAAAAACTCATCAACCATCGCCTTCGCAGATATCTGGAACACAGCTCTCTACTTTCTGATGGTCAGTTTGGCTTCAGAACACACAGATCCACACAAGATGCCATTAACATCATTCTCAACTACATCCACATAAACACAGAACAAAGAAACAGGACAGCCCTGGTTGCAAAAGACGTTGAAAAAGCTTTTGACACTGTCTGGCACCAAGGGCTCAAGTACAAACTCTGCACTAACTTTAACCTGCCTCTCACTACTCGTAAACTCGTCTGCAACTTCCTTGACGGCCGTACCATGAGAATCAAATTTCAAGGCTGTTACTCTGACTACTTCACACTAAATGCCGGAGTACCCCAGGGATCTGTCCTCTCCCCTACCCTCTACATTTTATACACTAACGACATTCCAACACCTGTATACCAAAACTCCATCACACTAGCCTATGCAGACGACATTACACAACTTATCACTCATGCCAATATAGATACACTCACACACAAAACACAAAATGAGGTCGACAGGATAGCCATCTGGGAACAAAAATGGAGAATCAAAACCAATGCAGCTAAATCCAGCATTACATATTTTAACTACAGAAAACGTGATCCTCCATTACCTGTTGAGCCCAGAACAGCTGACACCCGCACTTACATCTCCATGACACAATCTGTCACTGTCCTTGGCGTTAATCTTGACTACCTTCTACGCTTACACGGACACATTCACTCAAGGCATGCAAACGTTTTCTAATAAATATGTTATAGTGTTTGCTTACGTGTGTTTCTAAACCAACTTGTCGGTATTTATTACCAAGGTTTATACCACCCAACTGTTGCACAACAGTGAGACAAGATCAGTTATTGGGTGCACGGAGGTCATAAACTGGAGATGACAGGTTTAAAAGAGAAGTGAGCACACGCTAGGACATTAGAAAACCTTTCGATCCTGTAACCTAGAAGTGATAAAGGTCTCAGAACCAAAACGTTTTCTAAGTCCTAGTCTTTCTTAAAACCAATTTGTGGGTATTTATTACAGTGTAAGGTCACTTGATCGCCATGTTTGGAAGGGTAAATATTAACACAGTCACGATCTATGAGGAAATCAATATTGAAAATCCCAAAATCTTCCAGGAAGAAGCAGACAACCATGTCTCTCTTGTGCAAAAAAGGTATATAATACCGACAATATGAAACTTAAGGCACATGTGCAACATCTGGATAGTGTATTCCTAGTGTATTCACGTGCGTCACTCACACCTCACTCTCCGCCTATATATATAATGTCTTTCTCCCTCTGTATGTGGAATCACACATCATCGTAAGACACAGTCGCTCCTCACCTCACGAAGTGTTCCTTCGATCCCCGTCGGGGAGGGGAACCTATAATCATCGTACCAGCGCCTGACTTACTCCTTCATGATGTTTGCAAACCGTGTAAGGATCAAACCCAACAGTGGAGTAATAAATGACTCGAGTAAGCTTGCTCTTGCTGCCGCTGCAAAGACTTGCCTACAGGTTAAATTTACGGCCATCCACTCGACGAAGGACTCATTCATCGTCGTCTGTACTGACGATTATGAAGCCTCAAAGCTGATCGCCGACACTTCTATGAAAACCCTCAGAGACCGACAGTTCACCATCTCCCCTTCACCTTTTTTTGCTGGCGAAGCGTTCCGTTTTCGTCAAACGGCTGGACAAACTCGTCACTTCTTTATCGACTGAGGATCTCAAGACCTCTATCGAGGAACAAAATACCTGGGCGTCGATTGAACATATCACCAAAATCCCCAACGCCTCTACAATGATCAAGCTAACATTCTCCAACATCGATATGTTGAAGATTGAGACACTTATGCAGTATATGGGAATCTTTATTCAGGAAACGTTTCGCCACACAGTGGCTTCTTCAATCCAATACAAAGAGGAAGGCGTAAGGAGAGGAGGAGAATGAGGTAATCAGTCCCTCAACCTGGAGTCGATGTGTTCAGTCCATCGATATGGCTACTAGAGCACTGTCTGACGGCCTAGCTATCTCGTACTATCATATCCATCCAAGTCACATAGAACCCGAACGTTTCGCCCACATCTCGCCATGCTGGACCTGCTACTCCTATCACCACTCAAAGCCTGACTGTCCTCTGAAAGGGAAGAAGTACTGAACAAACTGCCATAAAGACGGCCATGACTTCAAGGAATGTTCTACTACCACTACCTCTCCTACCTGCCTCAACTGCAAGGGTACTCACCACACCCTTGCAGCAAAATGCCCTCTACGCAAAGAAGTTCTGTCTAAGAAAATCATTGAAGAAACCAAGAACAACTCTAAATCGCCAACATACGCCGCCATTGCAAAAATTCAATCAGATACCATCGAACTCCTTCAAGCTACACAACAATCATCTCCAGCCAGCCAGTCCCTCTCTGCTCTTCCTGACGCTGCTCCATCCAAGGTGCTATACTGTATGATGTATGCACACCTCACTAATACTGCAAACCCTGGCTCGTTGAAGATTGAGACACTTATGCAGCATATGGGAATCTTTATTCAGGAAACGTTTCGCCACACAGTGGCTTCATCAGTCCAATACAAAGAGGAAGGCGTAAGTAGAGGCGTAAGTAAGGAAAGTTAAGAGTGAAGATCTGAAGGTAGGAAATCGCTTCTCTGTTCTCCAGGATGAATGTACTTCAGTGGCCAGTGAAGGTAAGGGTACTACTGCCCCTGCTAATGAAGGTAAGCGCATTCTTGTGGTTGGTGACTCTCAGGTAAGATATATTGACCGTGCTTTTTGTAATAGGAATAAGAAGATGAGAGATAGAGTGTGCTTCCCTGGAGCTGGTGTTGGGGACATTGTCAACAGGCTGGATAATATCATGTCAGGTAATGGGAACAAGCCCATTATCTGTCTCAGTGCTGGTGGAAATGATATTGGGAAGGGTAGGAGAGAAGAGCTGCTAGATAAGTACAGGTCAGCTATAGATTTCATTAAGTCTAAGGGAGGGATCCCAATCATATGTAGCATCTTGCCTAGAAGGGGAGTAGGAAATGAATGGTTGTCTAGGGCAATTGGTGTAAATTGCTGGCTAGACAGATACTGCAAGGAACTTGCAATCCCATTCATTGACAACTGGAACAACTTTTATGGCAAACATGATATGTATGCAAGGGATGGGGTACATCTCTCTGGGGCAGGGGTGGTAGCACTTGCAGACTCGATTGAGAAGGCCATTGGTGAAATGCCTATGATTTTAAACTGATGGAAGATAGAGGTATGGGTGTGTGTGGGAAACAAGCAGGTTGCAACACTAGGGTTGGAAACAGTAAATGTATAAAAGGCATTCAGCATGAAGTTATAAATAAAGACAATAGAACAGGTCAGCTAACAAAGGGGGGCAGCAGAGGGCAGCAAGGGACTAGCTCCCTTAAGGTTTACTATACTAATAGCAGGAGTGTTAGAAATAAGATAGATGAGCTAAGATTAATTGCAAGTGCAGGAAACATAGATATTATTGCTATAACAGAGACCTGGCTCAATCTGAAAGATAGAGAGATGCCCTCTGAATGTCACATACAAGGCTATAAATTATTCCACACTGACAGGGTCAACAGGAAAGGTGGTGGAGTAGCGATGTATGTCAGAGACAATTTAAATTGTTGTGTAAGACAAGATATTAAATTAGAAGCGTCAGCCACTGAATCTGTTTGGTTACAGCTTCTCGAGGGCCGAGAAAAACTAATTTTGGGTGTGATTTACAGGGCCCCAAATCTTGATAGGGAGTGCAGTAAACTTCTATGGGACGAAATTCGTAAGGCATCTACATACGAAAATGTTGTGCTAATGGGAGATTTCAACTATAGACAGATTGACTGGAGCAATTTGACAGGAAATTTAGAGTCGGGTGACTTTCTTGATACGATCCAGGATTGTTTTTTAAAACAGTTTGTGACAGAGCCAACTAGGGGAAATAACCTCCTTGACTTGGTTCTTGCCAGTAGGGAAACACTAATTAATAATCTTGATGTTAATGATGAGCTTGGGGAGAGTGATCACAAATCACTCAGTTTTAATATATCATGGAATTCCCCTAATAATGGCAATCAAGTCTCCGTCCCTGACTTTCGCTTGGCTGATTTCATAGGACTGAAAAATTACTTAGGTGGGCTGAACTGGAATGACCTGACTAAGGGTCAGGTAGGTGGTGATGGTTGCCGATATGATGCTTTCCAGGGCATAGTTCTAGCTGCTCAGTCAAATTATGTTCCAAATAGGGAAATCAGATCAAACAAAAATGATCCTAAATGGATGAACAATAGATTAAAATATCTGATTGGTCAAAAGAGAGGCATATATAGGCAAATCAAAAGAGGAGAGGGCCAATTAAGAAATCGATATATTCAGTTAAAGAGAGAAATAAAAAAGGGAATTAGAAAAGCGAAAAGAGATTATGAGGTTAAAGTTGCAAGAGAATCGAAGACTAACCCAAAAGGATTCTTTCAGGTATACAGAAGTAAGATCAGGGACAAGATAGGCCCACTCAAAAGTTCCTCGGGTCAGCTCACTGACAGTGATAAGGAAATGTGTAGAATTTTTAACACATACTTCCTCTCAGTTTTTACACAGGAGGATACCAGCGATATACCAGTAATGATAAATTATGTAGAACAGGACGATAATAAACTGTGCACTATTAGGGTCACAAGTGACATGGTCCTTAGGCAAATAGATAAATTGAAACCTAACAAATCCCCAGGCCCTGATGAACTGTATGCAAGGGTTCTAAAGGAATGTAAAGAGGAGCTTAGCACACCTTTGGCTAATCTTTTCAACATATCACTACAAACTGGCATGGTGCCAGATAAGTGGAAAATGGCAAATGTGATACCTATTTTCAAAACAGGTGACAGGTCCTTAGCTTCGAACTATAGACCAATAAGCCTAACCTCCATAGTGGGAAAATTTATGGAATCAATAATTGCCGAGGCAGTTCGTAGCCACCTTGAAAAGCATAAATTAATCAACGAATCTCAGCATGGTTTTACAAAGGGGCGTTCCTGCCTTACGAATTTATTAACTTTTTTCACTAAGGTATTTGAGGAGGTAGATCATGGTAATGAATATGATATTGTGTATATGGACTTCAGTAAGGCTTTTGACAGGGTCCCACATCAGAGACTATTGAGGAAAATTAAAGCACATGGAATAGGAGGAGAAATTTTTTCCTGGATAGAGGCATGGTTGACAAATAGGCAGCAGAGAGTTTGCATAAATGGGGAGAAATCAGAGTGGGGAAGCGTCACGAGCGGTGTTCCACAGGGGTCAGTGTTGGGCCCCCTGCTGTTCACAATCTACATAAACGACATAGATGAGGGCATAAAGAGCGACATCGGCAAGTTTGCCGATGACACCAAAATAGGCCGTCGAATTCATTCTGACGAGGACATTCGAGCACTCCAGGAAGATTTGAATAGACTGATGCAGTGGTCGGAGAAGTGGCAAATGCAGTTTAATATAGACAAATGCAAAGTTCTAAATGTTGGACAGGACAATAACCATGCCACATATAAACTAAATAATGTAGATCTTAATATTACGGATTGCGAAAAAGATTTAGGAGTTCTGGTTAGCAGTAATCTGAAACCAAGACAACAGTGCATAAGTGTTCGCAATAAAGCTAATAGAATCCTTGGCTTCATAACAAGAAGCATAAATAATAGGAGTCCTCAGGTTGTTCTTCAACTCTATACATCCTTGGTTAGGCCTCATTTAGATTATGCTGCACAGTTTTGGTCACCGTATTACAGAATGGATATAAATTCTCTGGAAAATGTACAAAGGAGGATGACAAAGTTGATCCCATGTATCAGAAACCTTCCCTATGAGGATAGACTAAGGGCCCTGAAACTGCACTCTCTAGAAAGACGTAGAATTAGGGGGGATATGATTGAGGTGTATAAATGGAAGACAGGAATAAATAAAGGGGATGTAAATAGCGTGCTGAAAATATCTAGCCTAGACAGGACTCGCAGCAATGGTTTTAAGTTGGAAAAATTCAGATTCAGGAAGGATATAGGAAAGTACTGGTTTGGTAATAGAGTTGTGGATGAGTGGAACAAACTCCCAAGTACCGTTATAGAGGCCAGAACGTTGTGTAGCTTTAAAAATAGGTTGGATAAATACATGAGTAGATGTGGGTGGGTGTGAGTTAGACCTGATAGCTTGTGCTACCAGGTCGGTTGCCGTGTTCCTCCCTTAAGTCAATGTGACCTGACCTGACTAGGTTGGGTGCATTGGCTTAAGCCGGTAGGAGACTTGGACCTGCCTCGCATGGGCCAGTAGGCCTTCTGCAGTGTTCCATCGTTCTTATGTTCTTATGTATGAGGTAATCAGTCCCTCAGCCTGGAGTCGATGTGTTCAGTCCATCAATCTTGTAGAATGTACAGCATAGGCAAAAAAAAAAAAAAAGCAAACAAGTTTAGGTAAGATCCCAATGGGATGAGTGGGGAAGACGGGACAGATGAAGAATAACTCTGGAGAGGAGTGTTCTTAGTAAGAGAAATAGAGCCAGGGCTTAACCCAGCAGCTAAGGCGATCGTGGGGCAGACTTGAGAACAGGAATAGCAGGGACTGTTGCATTGAACTTGTGGTAGTTGAAGTCTTGAATCTTGAGTAGCTGGCAGCAGGCTAGGTCACATCAGAGGGTAGAACACATATGGGAGTTATAGGAGTAACTGAGGAGGTAGGTTAACAATGGGGCCATTTTCAAACTTTTTGAAGCTGCTCCTAGATAGGTGGTATAATTTAGCCTTGTTACTGAAGGTGAAACGTAGAGGCTTGATGAACTCAAGAACTTGGGTGAGTGTGAAGTGAAGCGGTGATTCACATGCATACTTGACTGTTCCAGCACCGAGGCTTTTGTAGAGTTCAGTACAGGTCAAGGTGTCAGTATTTGAAGGAGAAGTGTAAAAGGTAAGGTTTTCCCGAGGCTTTTGTAGAGTTCAGTACAGGTCAAGGTGTCAGTATTTGAAGGAGAAGTGTAAAAGGTAAGGTTTTCCCATGAGGGTTTACTGGAGTCGTCGTTATCTTCCTCTTCTGGAGTGGATTCACTGGGAGAATCTACAATGGTGGTAGCAGGTGACTGAGGTTCGACAGGAGCAGCTGTGAGGTTTGTAGATGAATGGTTCAGAGAACCGACATGTTGATAAATTAGACACATGTGCAACTCTTGGGTATCTTTATTGAGGAAACGTTTCGCCACACAGTGGCTTCATCAGTCCATACATAGGAGAAACTTGAAGAACAGGAGGAGAATGAGGTAATCAGTCCCTCAACCTTGAGTCGATGTGTTCAGTCCATCAATCTTGAATAGAATACGGCATATGAGCGGAGAAGCAGCTTATAAACCGTATGGCAGGAGAGGTGCAGCAGTCATAGGTGGTGTTACATTTGTTCAATGTGGAAGTAGGTTGTGCCCAAGAATTAGGCAAGCGAAGAATTCCTAAGTATTAAGATCCCAAGAAGTTGCAGTGTCTGACAGGTTTGTAGATGAATGGTTCAGAGAACCGACATGTTGATAAATTAGACACATGTGCAACTCTTGGGTTGTCTAATTTATCAGCTGTGAGGTGTAATGGTTGTGTAACAGCAGGCTGGGAGAGGTGGGAGGCGGTGGTTGAGGCAACTTGATCAACGTTGTCAGCGGTGGAAGTGGTTATAGAAGTTACAGGAGCAGTTGCTTGGGCAGGAGACAGGTCTGTAGGTGCAGTAAAGTTCAGGACGTTGGGAAGGATCTTGAGGATGTCTTCTGAAGGTGTGGATTCCGGAAAATTGAAGGCAGGCATGTTGTTCAGACGGAATAGTTCGTTAATAGTGGTGTTGAAAGTGCCGGGGTTTGCTGCGTTTGCAAGGTGTGCATACACCATGCAGTACAGCACCTTGGAAGGAGCACCGTCGGGGAGTGGAGAGAGGGAGTTGCTGGGCGATGGTGCCTGTAGATTAGCGTGTAGAGTCTTGGTGGTGTCGGTTTGTGGTTTGGTTATTGCAGCGTATGTCGGTGAATTGGAGGTGTTCTTCAGAACTTTAGTTTTCTTCAATATGATTTCTTTCCTGAGTGGGCACTTAGCTGCAAGGGTATGATGATTACCCTTGCAGTTAAGACATGTTGGTGTTGTAGTAATGGTGCAGGATCTGAAATCGTGTCCATCATTCTCACATTTTGAACAAAACTTCTTATTCTTGATGGGGCAGTCCTTGGTGGTGTGATTATAGGAGTAGCAGGTCCAGCAGTGGGAGATGTATGTGAAACGTTCTTGTTCTATATGACTTGGGTGAATGTGGTAATATGAGATGGCCAGACCGTCAGAGAGAGCTTGGGCAGCCATGGAGATGTCTGAGAATGTAATCTTTAGCATTGATGTGGCGTTGGGGATCTTTGAGATGCTGTCTACCGAAGCCCACGTGTTTTGTTCCTCAATAGATGTCTTCAGTGCTTCAGTGGAGAGAGAGGTGACGATATTGTCCAGTCTTTTCACAAAGACCGAACGTTTCGACTTCAAGAATGGAGACGGGGATAGAGTGAATTGTTGTGTTTGTAGGGTCCTGATTGAAGAGTCATCCATTAGTTTTAGTGCTTCCGTGTCGTCTGTGCAGACGACAATGAAGGAGTCTTTCAGAGAGTGGATTGCCGTAAATTTGACCTGCAGGCAGGTCCTAACGACGGTAGCTAAAGATAGCTTCGAGGAGTCATTTATTGCACCATTCACAGGCTTGATTTTCACACGATTCGACAGCATTGTGAAAAGGATATCACGTTTGTAGAATATAAATTCTACACCCCGACGGGGTCGAAGAGAGGCTTCTTGCGGTGTAGAGCAACTGTATGATCGGACTGTGTGATCGAGCGACAGTGTCAGCAGTAGCAGCAGCAGCAGCACAGAACATGAGGTAATCAGTCCCTCAACCTAGGAGTAGGTGCGAAGAGCACCATAGTCGTGGAGATTCTGAAGCAGAAGAAAGGATCCTGGCGCTTATATAGTAACGTCAGGTGTAGCAGACGAGGGCATATTCACTGGTAGGCGGGATTCCCCAGTGGAAGTAGATGGGTTAGTTGTAGTAGTAGTTGTCGTAGTCGTGAAGGTTATGTACATGTCCTCAGAATTAAGATTCCATAACCTTCACGACTACGACAACTACTACTACAACTAACCCATCTCTTTGGGAAGGACCTACTTCCACTGGGGAATCCCGCCTACCGGTGAATATGCCCTCGTCTGCTACACCTGACGTTACTATATAAGCGCCAGGATCCTTTCTTCTGCTTCAGAATCTCCACGACTATGGTGCTCTTCGCACCTACTCCTAGGTTGAGGGACTGATTACCTCATCTTCTGTACATAGTTCTACTGTCTTCAAGTTATGTCCTAGAATTTGTATTGATAAAGCCACTGGATGGCGAAACGTCTACAATAAAGATACCCAGATGTTGCACATGTGTCTTAATCTCATCTTGTCGGTATTGTATACCATTCGTACACAAATCGAGACTTACTGGCAAGATTCCTCACATTTACAACTCCTGTTCACCCAGCAGTAAATAGGTATCTGGGCGTTAGGTGTCTATTGGAAGTGAAACCCAGGGAGGTGCTGGCATATTTAAGACAGTGTTGGCTTTTGAAATCAACTGAGATTGGATAACAGCTCGCCTGTAAATTACTGTAAAAAAATATGTAAATTTTTATCATATATCATAATTTATTTTCCCCTCTGGAAGTTATTCTGTGTAATAATGAAATTAATTGCTTTACTGTGTTCCTGCCGTTAAACAGAAAATTGCATATAATTATTCTCATAACTTAGGGGGAACTATTTTTTTTCCATATTTTTTCGAATTTATTTTTTTTTCTAATTTATGAGTGTGAATCGATTACTGTATTGGTGTCAAACCTTACATTTAGTGAAATATATATGGTAATGTAAGGTTAGTCCACCTAGGTATATTTATACACCATAGGAAGGTTAGCATAGGCCACCACTGTGACCACAAATGCAAGTTTTTACTGACGAATCTCCCGCTAGCGTGGCCGTGACAAACTCTAGCTCAAGTTCCCTCAAAGCCGTCAAAATGACTTATTGTAGCTAGCTGGTCCAGTGGCTAACGCGTCGGTCTGGAGTTTTATGACTCTCTGATCGCGGGTTCTAACCCCACCCGTGGTATGGTTTGTTTGCAATCGTGTCATTACGATTTCGTGAGTCATGTTAACGGCTTTGAGGGGATTTGAGCTACAGTTCGTCAGGGCCACGCAAGCGGGAGATTCATCTGTAAAAACTTGCATTTGTGGTCACAGTGGTGGCATATGCTAACCTTCCTAAGGAAATGTAGTTATATTTTGACTTCTAATTGACTACAAAGGAAATTAATAGTGTCCCCGAAAAGCCCGTGTTTTAAAAATACCCTTTTGACTTCACAATTAATATTGAGTTTCCAAATCAACATTATCGTCTCCAAAATAACACTGTCTTAATGTGGTTATAATTATAGCCTTAATTTTTAAAGGGGTGGAGGGGTAAGCCAGTGGAAGGCCTCTATCAGATGACCAAAAGCTCCAGCTAAGAGGTCATAATATACTAAGACCCACGTCAGGAAACACTTATTTCCTGACGAATCTTACCTAACCTAACACTGTTCCCTCTTAAATAACACTTTCTTCAAAGTAAGAGTGCCTTCTTTAAAATAACATTGTCTTCAAAAATAACACCGTCTTTTTCAAAAATAACACCGTCTTTTTCAAAAATAACACCGTCTTTTTCAAAAATAACACCGTCTTTTTCAAAAATAACACCGTCTTTTTCAAAAATAACACCGTCTTTTTCAAAAATAACACCGTCTTTTTCAAAATAACACCGTCTTTTTCAAAAATAACACCGTCTCTTTCAAAAATAATACCGTCTTTTTCAAAAATAACACCGTCTTTTTCAAAAATAACACCATCTTTTTAAAAAATAACACCGTCTTTTTCAAAAATAACACCGTCTTTTTCAAAAATAACACCGTCTTTTTCAAAAATAACACCGTCTTTTTAAAAAATAACACCGTCTTTTTAAAAATAACACCGTCTTTTTCAAAATAACACCGTCTTTTTCAAAAATAACACCGTCTTTTTCAAAAAAATATCTTCAACTTAATGCTGCTCTCAGGCCAACATCGTTTTGTTGAAGCACAAACTCGCCTCAATCTCACATTTTCCCACAACACTCTGATATATAAAGAATTGAAGGTCGCCGCTTTACGTATCTCCACTGTTACGATAAACGACCTTTTGACCTTTCAGATATGAGTCAGCAATATTATTTGACCTGCCATTCTGTGTGTTGCAACCATTGCATTGTTGAAAGCGTATTTTTGTTAAAGACTTTTTTCTTCTGGTTGCATATAGTTATAAGAAAATCATCGCTGGACTTGGATTCAGGGGATTCTGTGTTTTACGTTCTCAGATTTCGATGAATTTGTGTTGGCCTGAAACAGGATGTAGAGAGTTAAAGAGAATGTGTTGGGAAATACTAGCATCATCCATTTTAGAAGCCAAAGAGCAGTAGCACGCAATTGTTAGGCTATTCAAAATATTACTGGCCATTTAGGACTAGGCTTCACAACAATGTATAGAGACACGATACTCTCATTTGAGAACACGTGTATTGAACCCCCATCAGTCACTATGTACATTTAGCTAATTTTGAAATCAATGGAGGCCACTGGGCGAGCATAACCTTATGAAGAAAATCAAGGTGTGAATGACTGTAGATACCAATTAATGGAAGGAACTTGAGAGGCAACGGATCTCAGTTGATTCACGAGAAAAAATGCTCTCTCTCTCTCTCTCTCTCTCTCTCTCTCTCTCTCTCTCTCTCACCACCAGCTGGGGCATGTTTCTGGTGAATCTACGTGGAATATAGTAACCAGTGAAGGTGCCACCTCCGTACATTTCTTCAAGTAGAAGACACAGACCTCTCCACTTCAAAACCTGAAGTCCATTGTACACAGTAGTATAAATCCATTAATAATAATCTTATGTTGTCCCAATACTCTCTTACACACCTCATGATGCAACACATATCGCATATGTGTCTTAGTCACCTACTTGTGGGTATTGTATACCATTGAAAAGATGGTTCCTCAGGTTGTTCAAGAAACTAATTAGTAACACATTTTTCACATCTTCCAGACGTCCCAAATACCGTTTTTTCATTCACATGGGATGTACACAAGCTCCTCGTTAACCATCTTTTGAACGTTCAAGGGTAAAGCTGACAAGCTTTTGAAAGTTAAGACACATGTGCAACATCTGGATATCTTTATTGTAGACGTTTCGCCATCCAGTGGCTTTATCAATACAGATTCTAGGACATAATAGGAAGACAGTAGAACTATATACAAAAGATGAGGTAATCAGTCCCTCGGCCTTGGAGTTAGTGTTCACAGCATCGTGGTGGAGGAGAATCTGGAGCAAAGGCAAGAAGATTCTCCTCCACCACGATGCTGTGAACACTAACTCCAAGGCCGAGGGACTGATTACCTCATCTTTTGTATATAGTTCTACTGTCTTCCTATTATGTCCTAGAATCTGTATTGATAAAGCCACTGGATGGCGAAACGTCTACAATAAAGATATCCAGATGTTGCACATGTGTCTTAACTTTCATATTGTCGGTATTTTATACCTTTCTTACATGACAAGCTTTTACCGAGACGTCTAGTTCCGTGTAGAACTTTATCCGGTAATCAAGTCTGCCTTGATAAAGTTCTCTCGTCAGTAAAACGGAGTCCCAACAAGAAAACTTTTCTGTATACTTTGTTTTTACTACATTAATTAAAACTTGCTTTGGAATTTTTATGAAACTAAACCACGATAACAGTTCCTCATCGACTATTGAAATCTCACCTTTAATTCCACCAGGAGGTGTTTTAATATCTACGTCGCGTTTTTTCTCCACTGGATATCACATAACACATTAATTACATTAGACATCGATCAGTTTACACATTTTGTACACTAAATGCACCGGGACTCGAACCGTTCAATCACTAACAATCGCAAATTAAGACTTATTTTGGCTAAATTAACCACAATGTGCTCTAATCTCAGTAACGACCTTTTCACTGCTTCTAAGATCCTCGCTGCAAACAACCGAAGGAACTTGGCAACCCTTGTTTGCACAAACGAGAGGAAAACAAATATAAAACTATCCTTCCTTTAAATTTGGCATTCATTTCGTTATCTGGGAGGGGCTGGGTTTGATTGGTGTCAAGGGGTACGGGAGTTATTTCTTGAGTAGCTTTAGGTAGATGTCGTTTTGATAAGGACCTGCCTCGTATGGGCCAGTAGGCCTTCTGCAGTGTTCCTACATTCTTATGTTCTTATGTTCTTATCTATTTAAAGTGAGGACAGAAACACTATCAGAGCGAAAACAAATCTCTCTTCCTGAGTACCCCTCAAGGAAGGTTCCTTGATGTTGGTGAGGGGCTCTTGATTTAGGGAATTGGATCTGTGCTCCAGTTCCCCGAATTAAGCCTGAATGCCTTTCACATCCCCCCCCCAGGCACTGTATAATCCTCCGGGTTTAGCGCTTCCCCTTGATAATAATAATAATAATCTTCCTGAGTAATTATTTCTCGTCTTGTTATTCTTCCTGAGCAAAAGCGAGTCCATCGATTTACTGAAATTAGTACAAGTTACGAACCTTCTTTAATTTAGTGTCACATAGTACTAAATATCTCTACATCTGTGTATAATATATATATATGTCGTGCCGAATAGGCAGAACTTGCGATCTTGGCTTAAATAGCAACGTTCATCTTGCCATATAGGACAAGTGAAAATTTGTGTATGCAATAATTTCGCCAAAATCATTCTGAACCTAACGAAAAAATATATTTCACTGTGTTTGTTTAGTATTAAATTACTGTAAACAAATCTAAAATATATTTAGTTGGGTTAGGCTAAAATAAATTGTTTTTGTTATAATAAGGTTAGGTAAGTTTTCTAAGATTCTTTTGGAGCAAAATTAAAAAATTTTACATTAACACCCTTTACCGGGCAGGACCGAGCGTAGTCGGTCCTCATAACGTATAAGAGAAAATTTTAGAAAGGACTTAATTTTAAATGATTTCTTGCTAATTGACCAGTTTTACATATTCGGCACGACATATATATATATATATATATTATATATATATATTACCCACGAACGAGTGGTATTGATCAATAACAACACTGCGACTAGCCAAGGATTCGAACCCATGTTGTGCTGGCCCGCCTCATGTGCGAAAATCACATGACGCTCTAACCCACAGGACCACCAAATTTTACTGTAGGATTTGGTTCAATTCCTTGGCTAGTTGCAGTGTTGTTATTGATATATATATATATATATATATATATATATATATATATATATATATATATATATATATATATATATATATATATATATATATGAGAAATTCCAAGCGCTTTCGTGACTACACACATTAACAAGGAACTATGTTCCTTGATAATGTGAGTAGTCACGAAAGCGCTTGGAATTTCTCTATTCATTCAGAGTGGTTGTTTTGCATATTTTGAAATCACCTGTTTACTGTGATCTTATTGCATATATATATATATATATATATATATATATATATATATATATATATATATATATATATATATATATATATATATATATATATATATATATATATATTACTCTTATTTGGCAATTGTTGGAACTTATTTGGTTCGAGAAGTCCCAACGGGGAAAAACACACCGTTCGGTGGCCCTTATACCCCACCCGAAACAAAGCATTCTCTCGAGTTGGCGGGGATTGTTGGTAAGCTTATTTAATTTATAGATTTATCCTTCAGGGAAGGAGTAGGTAGTTTTACTGTTAGTATATTAATAATAGGTTTACTAAGGCAACTGTTGATAATAATAATGTAGACCTAAGACCTTAACATAGGTAGTAATAGGCCGATAATGTAGGCAAACACTAGGATAAGTTAGCTAGGGAGAACTGGCAGCCCTAGTTTGAACGACGAGACGAGGGTCTGGAAGAGAGACCAGCTCGTCCTTCCTAAGACAGACACCAACTGGACAAGACGTGCCGTGATCAGCAGACGGCGCCCCCCCACGTGTCTTCACATTTGAGACCTAGGGAAATCTGGTAGAGGCACTTCGATGTACCGTAGATGACCTCCGTCAGGCCCATACAGTAAGACAAGACCTCCACTTTATCTCGTAGATTTCTGACCAGTGTCTGGGGAGAATTGTGAGTGAGTTTGATCTGTGGGCCCCGTGTGCACCAGGCAGTGCATGTCCAGTAAGTACCAGTGTCTCTCGTAAGTCTGGAAGCTAGTGTCCGTGTACTAGGGGATACATACCCTCTTGGATATAGGAATTTCTGAGGTGCAGGCAGGTCACTAATAACGATTGAATATTGCAGGAATTAAGGCTCCCGGTTGCACGTGGTTTCTGAGGGGAAGTCCAAAGGGGCTAAGGCTAAGCTTAGGAAAGTTGAAGATCAGGATATATACTGCAACACCAAGTAAGTTAGTCCCTTATACGTGTATGCAGGCGAGTTTCTTGCACCTTCAATCATTTGTGAAAATCTGTCCTATAAGCCACTTGTGAGGCTGAGGTACCCACCTCAGAGATCGGTGTCAACAGAGTTTGCCAGGGTAGGCGACTCACTTGGAGGCAGTCCACACAAATTTTCACAGCAATCCCTACCTAGGTATTCATGCAGTATGGGGAAATCCCAAGCAACTTCAAACATTTGAGCAATAAATGAATCTCTCAGTGACAACAACCTTGTCCGCCTCTCCCACAGACCGAAAAAACACTCGCTAGAGTAGTGAAAGCCAAAGCTCCCCTGATACCTCCAAAATGAAAGCACAAATCGGCAGGAAAATAGAGGAGGGGAATACTGCAAGAGCAATCGGACTAATTACCAACAATGAAACAGCTGTCGAAGTGAACTCGACTACAGTTAAAGTATGTAGCTGTCGAGGATGTCTCAGCCAAAGCTGACATAGCTTTCATGGTGATAAATTAGACACAGGTCAACATTTGGGTATTTTTATTAAGGAAACGTTTCTCCACTCAGGGGTTTCATCAGTCCTTTACAAAGAAGATTATTGAAGATCAGAAATTTGATATAATCAGTCCCTCAGCCTCTAGTCGATGTAATCAGTCCCTCAGCCTCTAGTCGATGTAATCAGTCCCTCAGCCTCTAGTCGATGTAATCAGTCCCTCAGCCTGGAGTCGATGTAATGAGTCATTCAGCCTGAAGTCGATGTAATGAGTCCCTCAGCCTGTAGTCGATGTAATCAGTCCCTCAGTCTTGAAGAGACTAGAGTATATGCGTGAAGAAGTGGCTGTAGACAGGTGTACTGTAGACAGGTGAGGTGAAGCAGTCGCAGGCGAGCTTAATTTTTAAACTGTGAGAGCACATCATTCGAGTGAGTTTCTCCTAGCAGTTCCATCTCTGAAATTGGTACACACCTTGAGCAGGAGGACCTTCGTTTTTCGGTGGCTCTTCACCTTGCTGCCCTAATTCACACTATGTACACATGTTTGATTATATATATATATATATATATGTCGTGCCGAATATGTAAAACTGGTCAATTAGCAAGAACTCATTTAAAATTAAGTCCTTTCTAAAATTTTCTCTTATACGTTTAAAGATATATTTTTGTCATTAATGTTAATGTAAAAATTTATAATTTTGCACCTAAAGGAACTTAGAAAACTTACCTAACCTTATTATAACAAGCAAGAGCAATTTATTTTAGCCTAACCCAACTAAATATATTTTAGATTTGTTTACAATAATTTAATACTAAACAAACACAGTGAAATATATTTTTTTCGTTAGGTTCAGAATGATTTTGACGAAATTATTGCATACACAAATTTTCACTTGTCCTATATGGCAAGATGAGCGTTACTATTTAAGCCAAGATCGCAAGTTCTGCCTATTCGGCACGACATATATATATAATTTGCTCATAGAACTTTAAATTTTGTGGGTTAACTAAAACAGTGGTGGAGGCTCGATCCTACGTCATCTTAACGCTGTTCTATCTAAATCTGGCTCCTCAGCTTTTTCTTGTATTTTCCCCAGATATACACAAACCCACACACAGACACACACAAACATTTGCACATATAGAATCACACCAATACCCCACCAGATCCAACCCTCCGTCAGACATGTCAGTCTTTTAAGACTTGATCCTCACGCAGATCTGACACAGAATACAAGGAATCCAACACTGCC
The DNA here is from genome assembly GCF_038502225.1 of Cherax quadricarinatus. Classification (NCBI taxonomy): domain Eukaryota; kingdom Metazoa; phylum Arthropoda; class Malacostraca; order Decapoda; family Parastacidae; genus Cherax; species Cherax quadricarinatus. The sequence continues at coordinate 510,301 of NC_091376.1, forward strand.
AAACACAATTCCCGAAAGGGTAGAGAGAGAGAGAGAGAGAGAGAGAGAGAGAGAGAGAGAGAGAGAGAGAGAGAGAGAGAGAGAGAGAGAGAGAGAGAGAGAGAGAGAGAGAGAGAGAGAGATAGAGACAGTTCAGAGTAATTCCCCAAAGGAAAGCTTGGAGAATACCCCCGACACACTCACGCAAGTGCCCTCGTTTGGATCATCTTCAGAAAGCTGACAGCATCGCTGGAAAAACGTTGCTTTGGGCAAAACATTCCGTGTGTTAGCTTTCCAGTTGCTTTGCTGGAGGAAGCAGCTTGGGTTTGTGAACCTGTTAATGTTTACTGTTACCGCTAAATTATGACAAAACGGAAACGAAGGAGAAAAATCATATCACGGCTGGAACAATTTACCAGAAACCAACACTTATCATAGGAACCTTGGGATGATGTTTCGATCCATCCTGAACCACTGTCAGGTCACGACAGACTTATATTATTAATTATTATTATTAAGATGGAACGGTGTGTGTGTGTTTTAGAGAAAGAGAGTTTTCTTGCAGTGTGTATGTGGATCAATATTACAGACTCTCTCAACAATATATATATATATATATATCTATATATATATATATATATATATATATATATATATATATATATATATATATATATATATATATATATACAGTGTGTGTGTGTGTGTGTGTGTGTGTGTGTGTGTAAAGGTAGAAAGTTGAAAGTGAACATAGGTAAGAGTAAGGTAATAGGGGTATCAACTGATTTTGGTAAAGAAAAAATGGATATCACATAGGAGGGAGTATGGAAGAAGTGAATGTTTTCAGATACTTGGGAGTTGACGTGGCAGTGGATGGATGTATGAAGGATGAGGTTAATTACAGAATTGACGAGGTAAAAAAGGCGAGTGGTGCGTTGAGGTATATGTGGAGACAAAAAACGCTGTCTATGGAGGCAAAGAAGAGAATGTATGAAAGTATAGTAGTACCAACACTCTTATAGGGGTGTGACGCTTGGGTTGTGAATGTTGCAGCTAGGAGGTGGTTGGAGGTAGTGGAGATGTCCTGTCTAAGGGCAATGTTTGGTGTAAATATTATGCAGAAAATTGGAGTGTGGAAATTAGGAGAAGGTGTGGAGTTGGTAAATGTATTAGTCAGAGGGCTGAAGAGGGGTTGTTGAGGTGGTTTGGTCATTTAGAGAGAATGGATCACAATACAATGACATGGAGAGCGTATAAATCTGTAAGGGAAGGAAGGCGGGGTAGGGGTCGCCCCGAGAAGGTTGGAAAGAGGGGGTAAAGGAGGTTTTGTGGGCGAGAGGCTTGAACCTCCAGCAAGCGTGAGTGAACGTGTTAGATAGGAGTGAATGGAGACGATTACTTTTTGGGACCTGGCGAGCTGTTGGAGTGTGAGCAGGGTAATATTTTGCGAGGGGATTCAGGGAAACCGGTAAGCCGGACTTGAGCTATGGAAATGGGAAGTACAATGACTGCACTTTAAAGCATTTGGGACACTGGCAGTCTGGAGGGATATCTAAACTGTCGTATCTGAGCACTTCTGCAAAGACAGTGATTATACACACACACACACACACACACACACACACTGTGAAGGCTTACTCAGCCCTGTAACAACTTCAGTCAGTATTACCAAGGCTGGCTCCTCCTCAGGAAAATTAATGAATAGAAAAAGAAATAATAACAGACAATGATAAACACTTTATTATTTAGAAACAGAAAATGTAAAACAATAAAACATGAATGGGTATCCTAACTGAAAGAAAAATGAAAAATGAAATGAAAAAAATTACATTTGAACTCAACGCTAATATAGGTATATCGTGGTAATGGGGTGTCAGGTGTTGGTAACCTCCACCGGCTCGTTCTTCACATAGTGTAGCCGTGAATAATTACTTCAGATGACAGGAAAACAGGTTCGTTACCACTGCTATGATGAGGGGTTAGGTCCTGTGTTGGCTTACATAACAGGTAAGTAGATTAAACATGGGACGTCTCAGGACGTTAGTCCGTCTCCTTCTATTCTTCTCGTTGGTCGGCAGGTGACCCTCTCTGTCATTCCTTGCTGTAAAGAGAGACAGATTACCCACTGCTTAAGAAATCACTCTCCATGATAAGTACAATACCTAAAAGATGTGGTGATTATTAAAACATTTAACAGATAAAGACTGAAAGGACTAAGTTAATTATTGGTCACAAGTGAAGCTTTCAACCAATAAGTCCACTAAAATATGATCAGGCGTGTACTTACAGAAGTGTTGGGAGCTGTGAGTCGAGTGATTTACTGTTTGACCGGAGCCCCACACGTCACCTTTCGGGAAGGGGGGAAGAGGGAGGGGAAGGGATAGCGGGAGCTAGACTTACCCTACCTTACCCTTACCTATGCATAGTATAAGTGGCTTTGGCATGCTGCTCTTCTGTATTTTTTTGTACCTCTGTAAGTGTGCTCAAATTATAAATAAATAAATAAATACACTCCCTCGCTACTCCTATCTATTGACCCCTCAAGGAAGGTTCCTTGATGTTAGTGAGGGGCTCTTGATTTAGGGAATTGGATCTGTGCTCCAGTTCCCCGAATTAAGCCTGAATGCCTTCCACATCCCCCCCCCCAGGCGCTGTATAATCCTCCGGGTTTAGCGCTTCCCCCTTGATTATAATAATAATCCTATCTATTGAACTTTTCCCTCACACACACACACACACACACACACATACACACACACACACACATACACACACACACACACACACACACACACACACACACATACACACACACATATAAGTTCTAAGCAAAATATATTTTTAACTCCAGTAAAGATCAACGTGAAAATTAAAAATTTGGAATTTTTTTCGGACAAGAACATAGACGGAAGTTTTGCTTTTGCGTCAAAGAGAATAGTTGAGTTATTTTTTTTTCAACCTCTGGTTTGTTTACGAATTTTCAACTAGCAAGGTGTGTGTGTGTGTGTGTGTGTGTGTGTGTGTGTGTGTGTGTGTGTGTGTGTGTGTGTGTGTGTGTTAGTGTGTGTGTGTTAGTGTGTGTGTTAGTGTGTGTGTGTTAGTGTGTGTGTGTGTGTGTGTGTGTGTGTGTGTGTGTTAGTGTGTGTGTGTTAGTGTGTGTTAGTGTGTGTGTGTTAGTGTGTGTGTGTGTTAGTGTGTGTTAGTGTGTGTGTGTTAGTGTGTGTGTGTTAGTGTGTGTGTGTTAGTGTGTGTGTGTGTTAGTGTGTGTGTGTTAGTGTGTGTGTGTTAGTGTGTGTGTGTAAGCGTGTGTGTGTTAGTGTGTGTGTGTTAGTGTGTGTTAGTGTGTGTGTGTGTTTGTGTGTGTGTTAGTGTGTGTTAGTGTGTGTGTGTGTTAGTGTGTGTGTGTTAGTGTGTGTTAGTGTATGTGTGTGTGTGTGTGTGTGTGTGTGTGTGTGTGTGTGTGTGTGTGTGTGTGTGTGTGTGTGTTAGTGTGTGTGTGTGTTAGTGTGTGTGTGTTAGTGTGTGTGTGTGTGTGTGTGTGTGTGTGTGTGTGTGTGTGTGTGTGTGTGTGTGTGTGTACTCACCTATTTATGGTTGCAGGGGTCGAGACATAGCCCCTGGCCCCGCCTGTATACTGGTCTCTACTAGGTCCTCTCTCTCCCGGCTCCGTGAGCTTTATCGTACCTCGTCTTAAAACTATGTATGGTTCCTGCCTCCACTACCTCACTTGCTAGACTATTCCACTTCCTGACAACTCTATGACTGAAGAAACACTTCCTAACATCCCTTTGACTCATCTGAGTCTTCAGCTTCCAATTGTGACCTCTTGTTTCTGTGTCCCATCTCTGGAACATCCTGTCTGTCCACCTTGTCAATTCCAAGCAGTATTTTGTATGTCGTTATCATGTCTTCCCTAACCCTCCTGTCCTCCAGTGTCGTCAGGCCGATTTCCCTTAACCTTTCTTCGTAGGACATTCCCCTTAGCTCTGGAACCAACCTTGTTGCAAACCTATGCACTTTCTCTAATTTCTTGACGTGCTTGACCAGGTGTGGGTTCCAAACTGGTGCTGCATACTCCAGTATGAGCCTGACGTACACAGTGTATAGGCTGTTGAACGATTCTGAGGTATTGGAACACTATTCTCAGGTTTGCCAGGCGCCCATATGCTGCAGCAGTTATCTGGTTGAGGTGTGCTTCAGGAGATGTGCTCGGTGTTATGCTCACCCCAAGATCTTTCTCCTTGAGTGAGGTTTGCAGTCGTGTGCGCGTGCAAGGATTTGAGTGGAAGGGTTAGGTTAGGTTAGGTTAGATTAGGTTAGGTTAGGCTAGGTTAGGTCAGGTTAGGTTAGGCTAGGTTAGGTCAGGTTAGGTTAGGTCAGGTTAGGTTAGGTTAGGTTAGGTCAGGTTAGGTTAGGTAAGGCTAGGTTAGGTTAGGTTTGTCGGGAAACAGGACAAGTGTTTCCTGACGTTGGTCTTAGTCATAGAATGACCCTCAGCTTTTGGTCATTTGACCGAGGCCTTCCGCTGGCTTACCCCTCCACCCCTATAAAAATTATGGTGATAAGTATAATTAAGACAGGAAGGATAATATTACTTCATGGGCTGATCATGGGAGTTTTTTATGGGCGGGGGGGGGAATTTTAAGGTCAATGGGCGCCTTTTAATGGGTACATGAGTTGCTGGGATACAAGCTTATTTTATGTAAATTTTGTATATGCAAATTTTGTAATTTTGACACAAATAACACACATCTAAGAGGCTGAAACGTCTGTCGACGTTTCGGTCGGACGAGGACCATTGACCTGTCACACACAGGTTATTTATGTATTGCTACAATTACGGTATCCTGCCTTTGCCATTTTTTGGTACGTTTATACTTGAGTATATTAGAGCCTATGTGGAGTACGCTGTGTGTGTGTGTGTGTGTGTGTGTGTGTGTGTGTGTGTGTGTGTGTGCGTTCCATGTTTGCATCAGAGTATGTTTGTATTGTGTACGTTCTGTACGTGAAACGTTCATATTGTGTACGTTCTGTACGTGAACCGTTCATACTGCGTACGTTCTGTACATGAAATGTCTATATTGTGTACGTTCTGTACGTGAAATGTCTATATTGTGTACGTTCTGTACGTGAAATGTCTATATTGTGTACTTTCTGTATGTGAAATGTCTATAGTATGTACATTCTGTACGTGAAATGTTTATCATGTGAATATTTTAATATACATTTTTGTACATGTTAGGCTAATTTTTAATTTGTTTTCCTGACAGATACAGAAACGGACACGTCCGTGGTGGAAGTGGTAGCTGGTTACAATGCTTCATTACCGTGTACCATACACTCTCCGCCACACGATTCCCCTGTTCTCACACTATGGTACATTGGTGCTGATGAAACACCTGTGTACAGGTGAGTACAATGGTGAGGATACACCTGTGTACAGGTAAGTACATTGTCGATGTAGCACTTGTGTACAGGTAAGTGCATTGCTAATGAAGCACTTGTGTGCGGGTAAGTACATTGGTGATAAGGATTCACCTGTGTACAGGTAAGTACATTGGTGATAAGTTTACACCTGTGTACAAGTAGTTTCCTAGAGCCTTACATCACTCAGTAGTTTCCTCCAGCCTTACATCACTCAGTAGTTTCCTCCAACCTTACATCACTCAGTAGTTTCCTCCAGCCTTACATCACTCAGTAGTTTCCTCCAACCTTACATCACTCAGTAGTTTCCTCCAACCTTACATCACTCAGTAGTTTCCTCCAACCTTACATCACTCAGTAGTTTCCTCCAACCTTACATCACTCAGTAGTTTTCCTCCAGCCTCATCACACAGTAGTTTCCTCCAGCCTTACATCACTCAGTAGTTTCCTCCAACCTTACATCACTCAGTAGTTTCCTCCAACCTTAATCCTTACATCACTCAGTAGTTTCCTCCAACCTTACATCACTCAGTAGTTTCCTCCAACCTTACATCACTCAGTAGTTTCCTCCAACCTTACATCACTCAGTAGTTTCCTCCAACCTTACATCACTCAGTAGTTCCCTTCAACTCCAAGTAGTTTCCTTCCAGCCTTACATCACTCAGTAGTTTCCTCCAACCTTACATCACTCAGTAGTTTCCTCCAACCTTACATCACTCAGTTGTTTCCTCCAACCTTACATCACTCAGTAGTTTCCTCCAACATCACTCAGTAGTTTCATTACATCACTCAGTAGTTTCCTCCAACCTTACATCACTCAGTAGTTTCCTCCAACCTTACATCACTCAGTAGTTTCCTCCAACCTTACATCACTCAGTAGTTTCCTCCAGCCTTACATCACTCAGTAGTTTCCTCCAACCTTACATCACTCAGTAGTTCCCTTCAACCTTACATCACCCAGTAGTTTCCTCCAACCTTACATCACCCAGTAGTTTCCTCCAGCCTTACATCACTCAGTAGTTTCCTCCAACCTTACATCACCCAGTAGTTTCCTCCAGCCTTACATCACTCAGTAGTTTCCTCCAGCCTTACATCACTCAGTAGTTTCCTCCAACCTTACATCACTCAGTAGTTCCCTTCAACCTTACATCACTCAGTAGTTTCCTCCAACCTTACATCACTCAGTAGTTTCCTCCAACCTTACATCACTCAGTAGTTTCCTCCAACCTTACATCACTCAGTAGTTTCCTCCAACCTTACATCACTCAGTAGTTCCCTTCAACCTTACATCACTCAGTAGTTTCCTCCAACCTTACATCACTCAGTAGTTCCCTTCAACCTTACATCACTCAGTAGTTTCCTCCAACCTTACATCACTCAGTAGTTCCCTCCAACCTTACATCACCCAGTAGTTCCCACCGACCTCGTAACTGCTGGAGAATTCTCCCCATCCTACACATCCTTACCTCCTGAAAGTTCTATGACGTTTCTCTTTGTTCTTTGTCCCCGTGAACGGGGACCACCTTCACAGCTGACAGTGTCTTCTATGACAACCACTGTCGACATTCTGATTCACTTCGTCAAAGTGACAGACTTGATTGGGGTGATGGAGGTCAGTCATGTCTTCGTGACTGAACATATTCGTATCTACGCAGGAAGTCTTTACCCTGTCCTATTTAGTTACTCGAGGACCTTTCCACTTACCATATACCACGCATGTATTCGTAGATAGTGCATGATTGGTCTTAATGCAGGTAGATGTAGACATGTAGTTTTTAGCAGATAACGTCAGACTCTTTCTCTGATGAGGATGGATAAGACACATTTGCAACATTTGAGTGTCTTAATGAAGACTTTCCGTCAGCGTCTTAAGTGTTGCACATGTGTCTTGTTCGTCAACTTGTCGGTACTGTATACGATTTGTGCTTTGATTCTCTCTCTCTCTCTCTCTCTCTCTCTCTCTCTCTCTCTCTCTTTCATTCCCACAAGCTTCACCACAGCAGCCTCATAATTGCTTTCAAAGAAAACACATTCCCCCGCATTCCAACTTCAGATTTTTTTTTAATGTTCAGTTTTTGGGAGCAGGTCTGTGTGGGATTGCTTACTTTTTGCTGCAAGGCGAGTGCCATGGCAACACTAGCGCCCGCTAGGAGAATTCTATTTCACGTTCTTTTGAGCTTCGGAGACCTCGTTCAGGTGTGTCCTGAGTCAAACACGACGTTCATGCTAGCTTCTGTAGACTCTCAGCATCTGCTGGAAAATACTTGTATTCTCTCTACAGCTGATGGAGGTAGTAACTACGTAGTTGCAAGCAAACACACACACACACACACACACACACACACACACACACACACACACACACACACACACACACACACACACACACACACACACACACAAAATGTTAGCAAGTGGAGCAGGAGGCGGAAGTTGCCCACCAAGAAGGAAGTGGCACTGGATGGAAGGTAGAGAGTTTATCGTCACAAATTGACTTATACACTTGAGGAAATGAGATTCTTGAGAAGGTAGAATCACTCACGCAATCCTTCACTCCCTCACTAATTCACTCACTCATTCGTCTGCTCACTCACTGACTCTCACTCGTTTGCTCACTCACACAGGCAACAACAAAAAATAGGAATAAAGATTTAAAGCAATAGGTTGAAAACCACACACGGAGAAGTAAAGATAAGATAAGATAAGATAAGATTTCGTTCGGATTTTTAACCCCGGAGGGTTAGCCACCCAGGATAACCCAAGAAAGTCAGTGCGTCATCGAGGACTGTCTAACTTATTTCCATTGGGGTCCTTAATCTTGTCCCCCAGGATGCGACCCACACCAGTCGACTAACACCCAGGTACCTATTTGCTGCTAGGTGAACAGGACAATAGGTGTAAGGAAACGTGTCGGAATTTCCACCCGCCGGGAATCGAACCCGGGCCCTCCGTGTGTGAAGCGGGAGCTTTAGCCACCAGACCACAGGGCCACCTAAAGGTAAAGGTAATTATCAAATAACGTATATCGCCAGATTAACTCAAAAGCAACATACTTAATGTTATTAATGTGAAACTGACTGACGGATGGCATTCTTGGACCACAACAATCAACCAAGATACTGATTACGAAATACCTTCGAGTATGCAGCGCCATCAGGAAGCCCACAGCATATCCAGAAACTAGAGAAAGTTCAGAAATTCTCACAGCTCTACTTCTGAAAATATAATTAGGTGACACGCAGATAAGTTCGAGTTCGAGCCGTCTTGAACTTGATATGAAGAGTCCAAGAAGAAAGGTGCCTCGATAAAAAGGCCTCTATATAAAGGCCTAAATGAAAGTTAGGCATTCATATGAGTCACAGAAAAGTTGAAGATAAATTGATGGACTTGAAGGAAGAAGCAGTGGATTGATGGATTCAAGAGTAAATACTATGGAGCTAAATTATATCCAACAAACAATACTCTACATTCCGGCCCCCAGAAAAACACACCCTCTCTCCTAACCTCCTCTCTTTCTTTACATATACAGGGTGGCCACAAAACATTCCCTGATTTCAAACAGGTAGAACATGCAACTTTACTGTAATAATCTTTCATAGTAGCTTCAGATGCAGGATTTCATTCAGTTTCATGTGGTGGTTAACGCTCTCGCTTCACACGGTGAGGGTCTGGGTTCGATTCCCAGCCAGAGTAGAAACATTGGACGTGTTTCTTTCCACCTGTTGTCTATGTTCCCCATCAGTAAAATGGGTACCTGGGTGTTAGTCGACTGGTGTGGGTCGCATCCTGGGACACTGACCTAATTTGCCCGAGATGCTCAGCATAACAAGTGGCTTTCTATATAGTAGTATGTCATTGTTGTCAGCTAGGACTGTATACCTTGTACATGTACTTGTAGTAAATAAAGATTATTATTATTATTATTATTATAGGGTAGCATTAAAGGCACTCAATGTGCGCCCCTCTGGTTGCTCGGTAAACATCGATGTGATAGTTCAGTTCGGTCCAGACGCTCTGCAGCATATCTGGTGTTATCATGCCAACTGCTTCGGTGATCGAAATTTTCAGCTCCTCCAGGGTTGCAGGTAGTAGTGGCACATAAACTGTGCTCTTCACGTACCCCAATGAAAGAAGTAACAAACAGTTAGGTCCGGTGACCTCGCAGGCCACTTGTAGAGGTCACCGGACATAACTGTTTGTGACTTCTTTCTTTGGGGGTACGTGAAGAGCACAGTTATTTAATCCTCTCTTTATTGTTATTGTAAATAACTCAGTTTACCTTATTCCTACTACATCTCGTTTTATTGTATCTGTTTTTCACATAGTTAAGTAACTTAGTTATTTTAACTGTTAAAGTTTAAATAGCAAGATATTAACAAGGACTCTAATGGAAATAAGTCACTTTGACTTTTTTGAGTTATTATAGGTAATCTACATATATGCTGCTATGTATGATGATTTATGTAACTGTATTTGTGTGTACCTGTACTTGAATAAAATTTAATGCATTTACCCTTGACAAATTCAAAAAGATCCGTTTTCTGTAATCCCCATTTTCTCTGGTTTGTCAGTTTTATATATGTTGACCCATAGCAGCAAAATTTTCGTTTTCTGTAATACCCGTTTTCTCTCCCACAGCATTGAATAAGTTTACCCTTAACACTAGACTAAATTTTCGTTTTCTGTAATGCCTATTTTCTCTCTTCACTTTTCCACCCCTCAAGGAAGGTTCCTTGATGTTGGTGAGGGGCTCTTGATTTAGGGAATTGGATCTGAGCTCCAGTTCCCCGAATTAAGCCTGAATGCCTTCCACATCCCCCCCCCCCCCAGGCGCTGTATAATCCTCCGGGTTTAGCGCTTCCCCCTTGATTATAATAATAATAATAATAATAATCTTCACTTTTCCAGCTCTGAATAAGTTTACCCTCAACACCAAAGTTTCCGTCTTCTGTAACTCCCATTTTCTCTGGTTCCTCAGTTATGATCAGCGACTGGGCGTGAGTGGGGTGTCGTGGGCGGATCCCCAGGTGTACCAAGGGCGTGCGCACTACATGGCACACCTCAACCCACCGGCGATGCACATCATGAGCACTTCCGTGGAGGATGCGCATGTGTACCGCTGCCGTGTTGACTTTCACAACTCTAATTCCCGTGTAGCGTGGGTCCGATTAAAAGTCATTGGTAAGTTAATAAGTACGCTATTCTTTAGCCTTCATGTGTAAGCATTAAACAATTTTTACAACGCTCTCAGGACAGATATAATATTTAGATACCAATAACAACTATAAAAATACGAGTAACTTACACCAGACCAAAAGTCACGAGCACGTTAATAATTTACTAATAAAGTAAAAAGAAGCTTGAGGTATAAAAATCATTGGTGAGATAATAATGTAAATATACAGTCTGAACAATAATTACGAATGATAACAGCCCCTCACGGGCTTTTGATACGAGGAACTGGAGCTTGTCCCCTTTTCCTATAGCTCAAACCTGAGTATCTTCTATTCTGTAGTGCTGTAAATATATATATATATATATATATATATATATATATATATATAGTCTTCCTACATTATTTTTCCCTGGGCATGTTTATAGTTCATAATACTGATCATTCTATTTCTGAAGCGTTAATAGATAATCACTCCGGGAGGTGTAGAAGGCAATCTATTGAGAATTTGTTTATGAGGCCATGATCTGGTGAGATAATTGGGTGGAAAGAGTGGGAAGGTTCGGGGGGGGGGAGGGTAAGTGTGTGTGAGTGAGTGTGTGTGTGTGTGTGTGTGTGTGTGTGTGTGTGTGTGTGTGTGTGTGTGTGTGTGGGCGGGGCTGACTAACGTATGCGTTGCCTACCCTTGCTCCCTCTAATCAATAGAGCACTGCCAGTGTGAAGCCAAGGCCGTTCCCCCACTCACCACACACACTCACACCTGGAAGGCTGTCTCCCCCATCACGCACTCTGATCGCAAGTGCACTCATCATCCAGAGTGAAACTGACGAGTTTCACTGTAATCTTTCGGTTTGGAGGCACATACATCCACACACCCACATCCACACACACACCCACACCCCCCACATCCACACACACATCCACACACTCACATCCACACACACACCCCCCACATCCACACACACATCCACACACACACACCCACATACACACACACATCCACACACATCCACACACCTCCACATCCACACACACACACACACCCACATCCACACACACACACACATCCACACACACAAACGCACACACACATCCACACACAATCCACACACACACACATACAATCCACACACACACACACACACATACAATCCACACACACACAATCCACACACACACCCCCATATCCACACACCCACCCCCACATCCACCAACCCCACATCCACACACACACACCCACATCCACACACACACACACACACATCCACACACACACACATCCACACACACACACACATCCACACACAATCCACACACACACACATACAATCCACACACACACACACATACAATCCACACACACACAACCCACACACACACCCCCATATCCACACACCCACCCCCACATCCACCCACCCCACATCCACACACACACACCCACATCCACACACACTCATACACACTACACTCAACACGACCTGTAATTTAGTCTCTCATTATACAAAATAACATGGACACGAACTCACGTCCTACATAGCACAAAGAAAAAAGAATACGTAAAAAAAAGAGAGAGGGATATATAACAGAAACCAATCAACAGCTATACCACATTACGAACGACCTCTCAACTAGGGCACAGACACGTAATTCGGTACATGCCTTTGATGTGAAGGACATTTAGCGTAAGGAAGGGTTTCGGAAGGTGCGAAACATGGCCTCCGGTATAGATTTGCTCGGTATTACGTGTTTTTTTTGCGTATTTTTTTTGGCCTTCTCGCCCCACTTTCAAAGAAGCACGTGAACACACACTTAATATGAAAGTGCATTATCAAATAATGCTTTTTTAAAGCAACGTTTCGCTCAGGATAAGAGACGTTTCGCTCAGGATAAGAGACGTTTCGCTCAGGATAAGAGACGTTTCGCTCAGGATAAGAGAAGTTTCGCTCAGGATAAGAGACGTTTCGCTCAGGATAAGAGACGTTTCGCTCAGGATAAGAGACGTTTCGCTCAGGATAAGAGACGTTTCGCTCAGGATAAGAGACGTTTTAAATCAACACACTCGTGGTAGATTTGGAAAACAATGTGTACTTCACAGACATCCCAACAGGAGACCACACAGCGACGCACTTGTTACCTCGGCACAGGAGAACCCACTCACCCACCGACGCACTTACCGACGCACTTATCCACCGACACACTCACCACTCGCCTATCGACACAAGCTTCTTCATGTCTCAAAAGATGGAAAAAAAAAATCTATGAAATATTACGCTGTCAGGCGTCTTGGCATGTTCAGATTGACAACTCCTTGGAAGAGATTAAGCTCTCCATCTTGAAAGTATTTGAGAGAGAGAGAGAGAGAGAGAGAGAGAGAGAGAGAGAGAGAGAGAGAGAGAGAGACAGGAACAGAAAAGAAAAGTGTATTGACCAGGTGGCAAGAAATGCTATCATTAGTTTAGTACTCAGGGTAAAACCAGAATCATTTAGAAAATTAAAAAAAAAAAAAAATAGATTATACGCAGTAAAGACAGAAGATGGTTGTCCATCTATTTCAAAGTATATTTTATTTGCTTTGAAGCAAGACATTTGTGGAGACAGTTAAGAATTTTCACTCTGGTAAACATGCGAGAGCTTCTTTGAGTGAAGGTATGCATACGAATGAAGGTATGAATACAGATAGATGCATGAATGCAGGTGTATGTATGAATGCAGGAGATGTAAACATAGTTATTAGTAAGAAAGCAATATATTCGTTTTTTTTGTGAACACACACACGCACGCACACACACACGCACACACACACACGCACACACACACGCACACACACACACACACACACACACACACACACACACACACACACACACACACACACATACACACACACACAGGGAATGGAGAAGACAGACAGGAGATCCCAGACCCAGGAAGAAGATCAAATACAGCCTCCCTCACAACTTCCTATAGAAGCCTCCCAACCAGGTCAACCCCAGTGCAACCAAACACTCTAAATCAAAACACCCATGCCACATCCAATGCCCCCACCCACTACATTACAAACTCCACCCCCACAGCAACAACCCATAGTTCCTTACCAGGTCTCCCACTTCCCCAACCCCAATATACCTCCCAGACCACAGTCTTAGAAAAGAAGTTGAAGGTGTGGTATACAAATGCAGATGGAATAACAAACAAGTATGAGGAGTGGCACGAAAGAATCAAAGAGACATCCCCAGACATAATAGCACTCACAGAAACAAAACTCACCAGAATAATAACAGATTCAATCTTTCCATCCGGATACCAAATCCTCAGGAAAGACAGAGGGAGAAGAGGGGGAGGAGGAGTTGCACTGCTCATTAAAAACCAGTGGGATTTTGAGAAAATGGAAGGAATGGATGGCATGGGAGAAAGGGACTACTTAGTAGGAACAAACCAGTCTGAGGGACATAAGGTGATAATTGCAGTAATGTACAACCCACCACAGAACTGCAGGAGGCCAAGAGAAGAATACGATGAGAGCAACAGAGCAATGATCGACACACTAGCCGAGGTGGCCAGGAGAGCACACATGGGGGGAGCAAAGTTACTAGTTATGGGTGATTTCAATCACAAGGAGATTGACTGGGAAAACCTGGAGCCCCATGGGGGTCCCGAAACATGGAGAGCCAAGATGATGGATGTGGTACTGGAAAACCTCATGCATCAACATGTTAGAGACACTACCAGAGAGAGAGGAGAGGATGAACCAGCAAGACTGGACCTTGTATTCACCATGAGTAGTTCGGACATCGAGGGTATCATGTATGAAAGGCCTCTGGGAGCTAGTGATCATGTGGTTCTGTGCTTCGACTACATAGTTGAGCTCCAAGTGGAGAGAGTAGCAGGAATAGGCTGGGAAAAACCAAACTACAAACGGGGGAATTACTCAGGCATGAGGAACTTCCTTCAAGACATTCAGTGGGAGAGGGAACTGACAGGAAAACCAGTACAAGAAATGATGGACTATGTAGCAACAAAATGCAAGGAGGCAGAGGAGAGGTTTGTTCCCAAGGGAAACAGAAATAATGGGAAGAACAGAACGAGTCCTTGGTTCACCCAAAGGTGTAGGGAGGCAAAAACTAGGTGTACTAGAGAATGGAAAAGGTACAGAAGACAGAGAACTCAGGAAAACAAAGAAATCAGCCGAAGAGCCAGAAACGAATATGCACAGATAAGAAGGGAGGCTCAGAGACAATATGAAAATGACATAGCATCAAAAGTAAAGACTGACCCGAAGCTGTTGTACAGCCACATCAGGAGGAAAACAACAGTCAAGGACCAGGTAATCAGACTGAGGAAGGGTGATGGGGAATTCACAAGAAACGACCAAGAGGTATGTCAGGAGCTCAACACAAGATTTAAAGAGGTATTTACAGTGGAAACCAGTAGGACTCCAGGAAATCAGAACAGGGGGGCACACCAGCAAGTGCTGGATGAGGTACATATAACCAAGGAGGAGGTGAAGAAGCTGCTATGCGAACTTGACACCTCAAAGGCGGTGGGACCAGACAACATCTCTCCATGGGTCCTTAAAGAGGGAGCAGAGATATTGTGTGAGCCATTAACAAAGATCTTCAACACATCATTTGAAACTGGGCAACTCCCTGAGGTATGGAAAATGGCAAATGTAGTCCCAATTTTTAAAAAGGGAGACAGACATGAGGCACTAAACTACAGACCTGTATCACTAACGTGTATAGTATGCAAGGTCATGGAGAAGCTCATCAGGAGGAGAGTGGTGGGGCACCTGGAAAGAAACAAGCGTATAATTGACAACCAGCACGGTTTCAGGGAAGGAAAATCCTGTGTCACAAACCTACTAGAGTTTTATGACAAGGTGACAGAAGTAAGACAAGAGAGAGAGGGGTGGATCGACTGCATATTTTTGGACTGCAAGACGGCCTTCGACACAGTTCCTCACAAGAGGTTACTGCAAAAGCTAGAGGATCAGGCATACATAACAGGAAAGGCACTGCAATGGATCAAAGAATACCTGACAGGGAGGCAACAACGAGTCATGGTACGCGACGAGGTGTCAGAGTGGGCGCCTGTGACAAGCGGGGTTCCACAGGGGTCAGTCCTAGGACCTGTGCTGTTCTTGGTATATGTGAACGACATAACTGAAGGGATAGACTCAGAAGTGTCCTTGTTTGCAGATGATGCGAAGTTAATGAGAAGAATCAAATCAGATGAGGATCAGGCAGGACTACAAAGAGACCTGGACAGGCTACAAGCCTGGTCCAGCAACTGGCTCCTTGAATTTAACCCTGCCAAATGCAAAGTCATGAAGATTGGGGAAGGGCAAAGAAGACCGCAGACACAATATAGTTTAGATGGCCAAAGACTGCAAACCTCACTCAAGGAAAAAGATCTGGGGGTGAGTATAACACCGAGCATATCTCCTGAGGCGCACATCAATCAGATAACTGCTGCAGCATACGGGCGCCTGGCAAACCTACGGATAGCGTTCCGATACCTCAGTAAGGATTCGTTTAAGACTCTGTATACCATTTACGTCAGGCCCATACTGGAGTATGCAGCACCAGTTTGGAATCCACATCTACTCAAGCACGTCAAGAAATTAGAGAAAGTGCAAAGGTTTGCAACAAGACTAGTCCCAGAGCTACGGGGATTGTCCTACGAAGAAAGGTTGAGGGAAATCGGCCTGACGACACTGGAGGACAGGAGGATCAGGGGAGACATGATAACAACATATAAAATACTGCGCGGAATAGACAAGGTGGACAAAGACGGGATGTTCCAGAGAAGGGACACAGACACAAGAGGTCACAATTGGAAGTTGAAGACTCAGATGAATCAAAGGGATGTTAGGAAGCATTTCTTCAGTCACAGAGTAGTCAGGCCGTGGAATAGCCTAGAAAGTGACGTAGTGGAGACGGGAACCATATATAGTTTTAAGGCGAGGTATGATAGAGCTCATGGGGCAGGGAGAGAGAGGACCTAGTAGCAAACAGTGAAGAGGCGGGGCCAGGAGCTATGACTCGGCCCCTGCAACCACAAATAGGTGAGTACAAATAGGGGAGTACACACAGGAAGAGCTTTGATAAGGCTCGTGGAGTAGGGAAAGAGAGGGCTTAGTAGCGACCAGTGAAGAGGCGGGGCCAGGAGCTATGAATCGACCCCTGCAACCACAAATAGATGAATACACACACATACACACATTCAGTAATAAAAAATTCATCCTTTTATTCACCTATATTCATTATCAATCATAAATTCTAACATTCTTCACTTCTTATGGAATATATATATATATATTCGGAAGGTAATAAGACTAGAGAAAATAAATAATAATAATAATAATAATAATAATAATAATAATAATAATGAAGCAATCAAAATAAGTAGAGAGAAAATTAGAGTATACCTGAGGAGGTATACACACAGCCACTACCGAAAGGTCAGGAAAAGACCTCTCGTCCAAGGAAGGCTGGAAATGATTTTAGCAAACACCTGCCACGGACACCTGCAACTGATATGCAATGCACTTTCCGCCCCGTTATGCAAATTCAAGTGACACTCTTTGAGCGTCTGAACACCTGAAGCCATTGCCTGGCCTTATGGTCACGTTCTTAAGCTTCAAGACCTGAAACTGAAACCTGAGGCTTCGAACCTGGAGTGGAGTTGAATTTCAAAACTATATATATATATATATATATATATATATATATATATATATATATATATATATATATATATATATATATATATAAATATATATATATGTCGTGCCGAATATGTAAAACTGGTCAATTAGCAAGAACTCATTTAAAATTAAGTCCTTTTTAAAATTTTCTCTTATACGTTTAAAGATATATTTTTTTCATTAATTTTAATGTAAACATTTTTAATTTTGCTCCAAAAGAATCTTAGAAAACTTACCTAACCTTATTATAACAAGAACAATTTATTTTAGCCTAACCCAACTAAATATATTTTAAATTTGTTTGCAATAATTTAATACTAAACAAAAACAGTGAAATATATATTTTTTCGTTAGGTTCAGAATGATTTTGGGGAAATTATTGCACACACAAATTTTCACTTGTCCTATATGGCAAGAAGAGCATTGCTATTTAAGCCAAGATTGCAAGTTCTGCCTATTCGGCACGACATTATATATATATATATATATATATATATATATATATATATATATATATATATATGTGCAAAACAACCACTGTGAAAAAGTAGTGAAATTCCAAGCGCTTTCGTGACTACTCACATTGTCAAGGAACTATGAAAGTAATACATCAAAGGAAGGCAATTAAAGGGCTTAGACTACACCTCACAGTCAACTACCACAACAAAGAAACACCTGACGCGAGACAATACCGGACTCATGAGAAAAGAGGAACACTGCAGACCGGTATTGTCGCGCGTCAGGTGTTTCTTAGGTGTGGGAGTTGACTGTGAGATGTGGTCTAAGCCCTTTTATTGCCTTCCTTTGATGTATTACTTTCATAGTTCCTTGACAATGCGAGTAGTCACGAAAGCGCTTGGAATTTCACTACTCTTTCACAGTGGTTGTTTTGCATAATTTAAAATCATCTGTTTACTGTGATCTTATTGCATTAATGGATACCACACGACTCTTCAGAATATTCTCGGTAAGCTTTCCTAATCGTATATCTTTTGTTTCCCAGTTTTCTTCTGCACTGATCAAGTCCCACAAGTTAAAAATTCGACTTAACTTTTTAAAAAACTGTTTAAATGAACAAGTTTTGCCCAAATATCTTTTAGCCAATATCATCCTTGACATGAGAGATCGTCCTTTTGATGATTTTATGAGAATTATTCTTCAGAAACGTATTGAAATAACTAAAATACAGAAGGAAGCATTCAAAATATTGAGAAACAAAAAATACTCTTTTAATCAGGCCATTCCATCAGAATGGAAACACAGTATGTTGGATCATTGCTATAATAAACTCAGAAGAATTTGTAATGAACTCAAAAACAAACTACTAAGAAAATTAGACAATTTAATTGAAAATAGTGATTGGACAAAGCATGCTAATAACAATTTTGTAATTAACTTATCAGATGAAATTTTAGACAAACATACAACTGCTGCTCTAGGTTTTGGCCTAAGTTTTGCAACTTCAAAAAACCTTAATAATATTGAAATTGCAAAAGCCTTTTGTAACTTTGAAAAATCTTCTGATTTATCCTCTGATGAAATTAATATTAGTAAAGGAATGGTATATATCTCTATGTTAAAACCAAACATTCTCAATTGCCCTCAAAGATTCTTTAAGTCTTATGATACACTTAACAATAATAAAAATTTGCGCCTTACTAAAGCAGACAAAATAAATGCAATAGTAATTATGAAAGAAAATGATTACGAAGAAAAAATGAATAATCTCTTAGATGATACTGAAACCTATTCTAAACTTAGAAAAAATCCCTTAGAAACCGTTAACAGCAATTTCAATAAAACAATAAAACTTCTACTAAAATGCAAAGATGAATTAATTAAACAATTTACTTCCACTAATCCATCTTTACCTTACATGTATGGACTAATAAAAACACACAAACCAGGTAATCCAATCAGATCAATTATTAACTCCATAGGATCAGTTTCGTATAAATTATCCAAATGGCTTGTTGATATTTTGAGCCCTATTGTTGGTAAAATTTCTAACTTCAATGTTAAAAACAACTTAGATTTAGTTGATAAATTAAGCTCCTTGACTGGCTTAAATGATTTTATCATGGTTAGTTTTGATGTTACTTCCTTGTTTACGAAAGTTCCTGTTGATGATTTATTAAGTTTCTTATCTGAAGAACTCGTTAATTATGATTTACCATTGCCAGTTCCTACCATCATTAAACTTATGAAACTTTGCATTGTTGATGCAAAATTTGTATTTAATGATAAATTTTACACTCGGAAATTTGGTATGGCAATGGGGAATCCTCTTTCACCTGTTCTTAGTAACCTATACATGGAATTTTTTGAAACAAGATTGCTTAACACAATCCTCCCTAATAGAGCTAAATGGTTCAGATATGTCGATGATATTTTATGTCTTATGCCCAAGAATGTAGATATACACCATTTCCTTGGCAAATTAATTATTATTATTATTATTATAAAAAAGAAGCGCTAAGCCACAAGGGCTATACAGCGGCAAATTAAATAGCTTAGCCCACTCTATAAATTTTACTGTTGAATTTGAAGAAAATAACTCATTGCCTTTTCTAGATGTTTTAATTATTAAGGGTAATAATGAATTCAAATTTAAAATTCACAGAAAACCTACAAATAACTGTTCCTATGTCCACTATTATTCCTCGCATCAAGATAGAGTCAAACTGTCTGTTTTCTCATCAATGTTTTTGAGAGCTTTACGAATTTGTAGTCCAGAGTTCATAGATGAGGAAATATCCAAAATTTATGAAATAGGTAATGATTTGAAATACCCAAGAAATGTAATTGATAAATCTTTTAAAGTTGCTAGAAATACTTTTTACAATCCAAAAAGGGACAACCAGTCTTATTCAACTAAAAATATGTTGGTTCTCCCTTACCATGAAAACTTGGTTGATATGCCTTCTCTTCTTAAGACTTTTAATATTAAAGTTGTATTTAAAAATCTTGATACAGTAAAAAAAACTTTTGATAAAGAATTCCCCCCAAAATGCTGACGGATGTGCCTATAAGATTCCTTGTAAAATTTGCGATAATGTTTATTACGGTCAAACTGGTAAAAGTCTCGAACTTAGATTAAAACAACATAAATATAGCATTAGAACTGGACAAGATTCCAATGCTCTATTTATTCATGTGAGAGACTTTAACCATCCAATTGATTTTCAAAAAGTTGAGAAAGTTGTATCAAGCAAGTCCATGGTCGACAGGAATATAATTGAATCTTGTTTCATAAAAAGCAGTTTTGACAATAATATGAATATTTCCTTTGATTTGTATAAATTAGATTCATTTATAATTAATAAAATTTGGTTAGAGTTTAATAATACATTGGACAAATAATAAACCTTATTTCTTGGGTAGAATGATTTGTTGGTGGGTTGTCGTGAGGACCTGTCTAGTTGGACCAGCGGACCTACCGCAGTGTTCCTCTTTTCTCATGAGTCCGGTATTGTCGCGCGTCAGGTGTTTCTTTGTTGTGGGAGTTGACTGTGAGGTGTGGTCTAAGTCCTTTTATTGCCTTCCTTTGACGTATTACTTTCATAGTTCCTTGACAATGTGAGTAGTCACGAAAGCGCTTGGAATTTCACTACTCTTTCACAGTGGTTGTTTTGCATAATTTAAAATCACCTGTTTACTGTGATCTTATTGCATATATATATATAAATATATATATATATATATATATATATATATATATATATATATATATATATATATATATATATATATATATATATATATATATAATGTCGTGCCGAATAGGCAGAACTTGCGATCTTGGCATAAATAGCAACGCTCATCTTGCCATATAGGACAAGTGAAAATTTGTGTATACAATAATTTCGCCAAAATCATTCTGAACCTAACGAAAAAAATATATTTCATTGTGTTTGTTTAGTATTAAATTATTGTAAACAAATCTAAAATATATTTAGTTGGGTTAGGCTAAAATAAATTGTTCTTGTTATAATAAGGTTAGGTAAGTTTTCTAAGTTCCTTTTGGTGCAAAATTATAAATTTTTACATCAACATTAATGAAAAAAATATATCTTTAAACGTATAAGAGAAAATTTTAGAAAGGACTTAATTTTAAATGAGTTCTTGCTAATTGACCAGTTTTACATATTCGGCACGATATATATATATATATATATATATATATATATATATATATATATATATATATATATATATATATATATATATATATATATATATATATATATTATATATATATATATATATATATATATTATATATATATATATATATATATATATATATATATATATATATATATATATATATATATATATATATATATATATATATATATATATATATATATATATATATATATATATATATATATATATATATATATATATATTTGTCCATTATACACGGTACTGTAGTTATGTCAAACATATGTCAAACAACAGGGGTGAGGGGTTGCTGGGGTTGGCTGGACAATGAGGATAAATCCGTCAGAGGGGAGACGAAGTCGAGAGGCATAAGGGTGAGGGGAGTAAGAGGGAGGTATAGTGTAGGTTGTGGTAGTGAGAGAGAGGATAATACTGAAAGTGAGAGGGTAGATGGTGTGGGTAGATGAGACAAATTTAAACTGTACTTATAGGAGACCATGGACGATGATATATATATATATATATATATATATATATATATATATATATATATATATATATATATATATATATATATAGAGAGAGAGAGAGAGAGAGAGAGAGAGAGAGAGAGAGAGAGAGAGAGAGAGATTATCAAGAGACATCGCAGGCTTTTGACATACACATTATTTGTAATATAAATCGATCGGAACTAATACAAATTCCTCTAGCCTCTCACATATCAAGTTTTCAGCTGATATTCTCCCCCACCCTCCTCCCCTCTCCTCTCTCCCCTCCCTTCACCCCTCCCCTCTTTTCACCCCCTCCCCTCCCTCTGAATTCTAGCATTTTTCAACAACTTTTATGAAACAAAAGTCTGATCGCATTGGAATTTGGAAATTACTGGCTTGTGGCTGACAGATGAATAGCGTGTCAGAAATATCGTAAATTGACAGATCGCATGAATAAAATAATTTGGAATATCAGTCGCCGGGCGCCGATGTGACAGGCTATTGTTTTGATCGAGCTCTTCTCCCGGCTTTTCGTTTAGAAAATTTCTTCTCGTATATTTCTTGAGATGAAATTCCTGGGAATGATTGGCAGCTGGTAAAGAGTCCTGTGGAGCGTTGGTCAATATAGATTCCGTTGGTATTTGTCTCCTTATGGCAGACTTTGCTTGCCTTGATTACGCAGATAACCCGCATATAGAAGAGAGGAGCTTAAGACGATGTTTCGGTCCGATTTAGACCATTTACAAAGTCACAAGTCATGGTGCAAGTTGGACCGAAGCGTCGTCAGGGCCTCTTCTAAGTGCGGGTTATTTGTGTATTGTTCCAGTCACGGTATTGTGCCTTTTCTTTTGTTATTACCTTGGTTGATATGTTTACATTATACACGATACTTTATCTAGTTCAAAGTTGATAATTCTTCTCACGTCACGTTGTTCTGTGGTCTGGTAGACAACGCTCTCGCCTTTCACTCAGTGTCCGTGGTTCAATTCCCGGTCTGGTGGAAACATTGGGTGTGTTTTCTTACTCCTACTGTCCCCGTTCACCTAGCAGTAAGTAGGTACCTGGGTGTTAGTCGACTGGTGTGGGTGGGATCCTGGGGGACAAAATCCTCTATCACGCACTGACTTTGAGTTATCCTGGATGGCTAACCCTCCGGGGTTAAAAATCCTAAGAAAATCTTGTCTTAGCCTCAGTGTGGACTTCCAAGATCACTGATATCTGCTTTTCCGGATGTACTTTGTCGAACTTATTGTTAATTATAGCTGCGTTTCTTTATTCTTATATTGGAGTCTAAGTCACTCACTGACCTGCTATAGTGTCTGGTTTGTTGTGCGCTCGAACCTCTGTTCGGCGAGTCGTTGATAGTCGTATTATTGCTATTTCCGGCATCTCTAATTTTCAGTCGATATTTTTCAGCTGTAAGTAAACCTTTAAGGAATATACACTGAGAAATATACATATCTTGGTAAAAATACCCTGTTTGCTATTGTTGTTTAGCAATAGCGAGTATGAACACTAATGCACAAGCTACACAATGTGCAAATGAGTTGTAGTGAATTTTGAACTCACAACTGAGTTAATTCACTGCAAAGACCACCATTCTGCTGTTATCCTTCCCCTCAACTATGTCACAGTTCTCTCAACTATCCTCAGAATCCTTACTCTAGAGCTCTTAATGATCCTCTTCCATTGAAATAAAATTAATAACCCTTACTGCATCAAGAGTACAATAATAGTGGAACGGATCATTATTTTCCCTCAGGTAGAGTAGCGCCACTGTTCAAAATGTACCCGCATTATAAGCCATCTGATGTTCTATCATTTTTACATTATCCTTGATAATGTCAGAAATCACGAAAGTGCTTTGAATTTAACTATTTTTCACAGTGGTTGTTCTGCATATAACAATATTGCCTGTTTACTGTAAGCCAGCGGAAGGCCTCGGTCAAATGACCAAAAGCTTCAGCGGCTGGCCATCATATAACAGACTAGAGTCGATAAGCACTTGTTTTGCTTCCTAACAAATCTTACCTAACCTGCTTACTACGACCTGGCTGCAAAAAAAATATTTATATTGCTGGACTGCTTACCCTATTTTTTTTTTACCTCAGCCAGTTTTGTCAATTCCACTGAGATTATTGTTCTTTTCACTGCATGACAAGCTAATTAAAATTCCCTAACTAGCTGCAAAATATGCAGGTTTCTCCCCGCATTAAGAACCAGGAAGAATTCTTTTCTCCCTCTCTCCCTGAAAACAGGTTAAGCCTCACACGAATGGATAGCAATCTGTGGCACAACGATTTAATCAACATTTAATCAAGTCTCCTATTCTTGAATTGCTTCTGGTTGCACTGACGTCCAATTAGAAATCAATTAATCTAATTTCGGAGTGGAGATGAGAGTAGCCGTTCGTTAGAGAAGCGAATTAGGATATATTTGTAAAAACTTTTAGGTAGGTGACGAGATGGATTATCGTAGCGATGTGGTATGTGTTAATACCTTTCTCCAGACTCTTCTGAGGATATTACGACTTTCTTATAACGATAAGTAACGTGTAGATAATGAGCTTGTAGGGTGCAGGATATGTTATTAGCTATTAAATTCAGGAAAATAAGCATACACACACACAGAGGCCAGTAGCGAGGAGCTGTGACACGACCCCTGCAACCACAAATAGGTGAGTGCACACACACACGCACACATGATTATATATATATATATATATATATATATATATATATATATATATATATATATATATATATATATATATATATATATATATATATATATATATATATAAGTTCCTAATAGAGCTGGGTGAAAAGCTCATCATAGAAACTAAGGACCACAGGGCGACCAGCTTCCTCTTTCAGAGACTCAGTGTTGCTATCCAGAGAGGAAATGCCTGCAGCATTCTGGGCACGCGGCCCACCGCCGGGGAGCTGGACGAAGTATTCGAGATGTAGCTCTGAGTTACCAATGTTGTTTTACTTTCTATCGTATTTTTGTGAATGTTTTGTCAATGTATTTTGTCTTTAAATAAAATATATATATAAAATATAAGGGGTGGTAGGAGAAAATTCTCAGATAGCTTCGGGGAGAACCTTGAGTTTTCCCTGAAGCAAGTTTATTCTTTTCTCTGAGGATGAGGGTCCCCAGGACAGTTCTAGAGGTGGTACCTCCCTATATTATATATATATATATATATATATATATATATATATATATATATATATATATATATATATATATATATATATATATATATATGTGTATATATATATATATATATATATATATATATATATATATATATATATTATATATATATATATATTAATTATTTGTGAGATGTAACAATATTTTTAACGATGTTAGTAAAGGTGTTAAGTGATGAACTTCTGGCTTCGTCAGACCTTAAAGTTCTCCAAAATCCCCTGCATAACCATACGATTTATTCATGCATTATCAAGTGTGATCAAGTTAGCAGAAAACTTACTAATTTAAAATATATTTTTCCCTGTCAAGATTACCCATTATATACCTCTGTAATCTGTAAATACCTTTTGTAACTTGCAATGATTGTGACCAGATCTACCTGGAGTTCATTACCTTTGTAACCTGCTCACTTATCAGATTTTGGGGCCCAGTACCTGGAGCCATCATGTACCTCTGTAATCTGTGCAAGAATGGTATATAATACCGACAAGATGAAATTAAGACACATGTGCAACATCTGGGTATCTTTATTGTAGACGTTTCGCCAACCAACTGGAATTTGTATTGATAAAGCCACTGGTTGGCGAAACGTTTACAATAAAGATACCCAGATGTTGCACATGTGTCTTAATTTCACCTCTGCAATCTTTTGACTACCGCCCACAGGATGGGTATGGGGTGACTACCGCCCACAGGATGGGTATGGGGTGACTACCGCCCACAGGATGGGTATGGTGTGACTACCGCCCACAGGATGGGTATGTGGGTGACTACCGCCCACAGGATGGGTATGTGGGTGACTACCGCCCACAGGATGGATATGTGGGTGACTACCGCCCACAGGATGGGTATGTGGGTGACTACCTCCCACAGGATGGGTATGGGGTGACTACCACCCACAGGATGGGTATGGGGTGACTACCGCCCACGGGATGGGTATGGGGTGACTACCGCCCACAGGATGGGTATGGGGTGACTACCGCCCACAGGATGGGTATGGGGTGACTACCGCCCACAGGATGGGTATGGGGTGACTACCGCCCACAGGATGGGTATGGGGTGACTACCGCCCACAGGATGGGTATGGGGTGACTACCGCCCACAGGATGGGTATGGGGTGACTACCGCCCACAGGATGGGTATGGGGTGACTACCGCCCACAGGATGGGTATGGGGTGACTACCGCCCACAGGATGGGTATGGGGTGACTACCGCCCACAGGATGGGTATGGGGTGACTACCGCCCACAGGATGGGTATGGGGTGACTACCGCCCACAGGATGGGTATGGGGTGACTACCGCCCACAGGATGGGTATGGGGTGACTACCGCCCACAGGATGGGTATGGGGTGACTACCGCCCACAGGATGGGTATGGGGTGACTACCGCCCACAGGATGGGTATGGGGTGACTACCGCCCACAGGATGGGTATGGGGTGACTACCGCCCACAGGATGGGTATGGGGTGACTACCGCCCACAGGATGGGTATGGGGTGACTACCGCCCACAGGATGGGTATGGGGTGACTACCGCCCACAGGATGGGTATGGGGTGACTACCGCCCACAGGATGGGTATGGGGTGACTACCGCCCACAGGATGGGTATGGGGTGACTACCGCCCACAGGATGGGTATGGGGTGACTACCGCCCACAGGATGGGTATGGGGTGACTACCGCCCACAGGATGGGTATGGGGTGACTACCGCCCACAGGATGGGTATGGGGTGACTACCGCCCACAGGATGGGTATGGGGTGACTACCACCCACAGGATGGGTATGGGGTGACTACCACCCACAGGATGGGTATGGGGTGACTACCACCCACAGGATAGGTATGGGGTGACTACCACCCACAGGATGGGTATGGGGTGACTACCACCCACAGGATGGGTATGGGGTGACTACCACCCACAGGATGGGTATGGGGTGACTACCATCCACAGGATAGGTATGGGGTGACTACCATCCACAGGATAGGTATGGGGTGACTACCACCCACAGGATGGGTATGGGGTGACTACCGCCCACAGGATGGGTATGGGGTGACTACCGCCCACAGGATGGGTATGGGGTGACTATCGCCCACAGGATGGGTATGGGGTGACTACCACCCACAGGATAGGTACGGGGTGACTACCACCCACAGGATAGGTATGGGGTGACTACCACCCACAGGATAGGTACGGGGTGACTACCATCCACAGGATAGGTACAGGGTGACTACCATCCACAGGATAGGTACGGGGTGACTACCATCCACAGGATAGGTACGGGGTGACTACCATCCACAGGATGGGTATGGGGTGACTACCGCCCACAGGATGGGTATGGGGTGACTATCGCCCACAGGATGGGTATGGGGTGACTACCACCCACAGGATGGGTATGGGGTGACTACCACCCACAGGATGGGTATGGGGTGACTACCACCCACAGGATGGGTATGGGGTGACTACCACCCACAGAATAGGTATGGGGTGACTACCACCCACAGGATAGGTACGGGGTGACTACCATCCACAGGATAGGTACGGGGTGACTACCATCCACAGGATAGGTATGGGGTGACTACCATCCACAGGATAGGTATGGGGTGACTACCACCCACAGGATGGGTACGGGGTGACTACCACCCACAGAATAGGTACGGGGTGACTACCACCCACAGGATAGGTATGGGGTGACTACCACCCACAGGATGGGTATGGGGTGACTACCACCCACAGAATAGGTATGGGGTGACTACCACCCACAGGATGGGTATGGGGTGACTACCACCCACAGAATAGGTATGGGGTGACTACCACCCACAGGATAGGTACGGGGTGACTACCACCCACAGGATAGGTACGGGGTGACTACCACCCACAGGATGAGTATGGGGTGACTACCACCCACAGGATAGGTATGGGGTGACTACCACCCACAGGATGAGTATGGGGTGACTACCACCCACAGGATAGGTATGGGGTGACTACCACCCACAGGATGAGTATGGGGTGACTACCACCCACAGGATATGTATGGGGTGACTACCACCCACAGGATGAGTATGGGGTGACTACCACCCACAGGATAGGTACGGGGTGACTACCACCCACAGGATGAGTATGGGGTGACTATCGCCCACAGGATGGTTATGGGGTGACTACCACCCACAGGATGGGTACGGGGTGACTACCACCCACAGGATAGGTATGGGGTGACTACCACCCACAGGATAGGTACGGGGTGACTACCATCCACAGGATAGGTACGGGGTGACTACCACCCACAGAATAGGTACGGGGTGACTACCACCCACAGAATAGGTATGGGGTGACTACCACCCACAGGATGGGTATGGGGTGACTACCACCCACAGGATGGGTATGGGGTGACTACCACCCACAGAATAGGTATGGGGTGACTACCACCCACAGGATGGGTATGGGGAGCACAATAAACATACTAAACTAACTAAACCTGTCAAGATTCATAACAAACTACAGTGAAATGTTATTTTCCAGAGTATTTTCAACTATCTATAAAATCTGCGACTAATTAAGAAACTGTTTATAATTTCAAGATATAATTTGATAGGGAGGGGGATAGTCTTTTAAAAATTAAATGATTTCATGCGAGTTTTTCCTATATTTACAAAATCGGTAAATATTTACACTAATTTACAAATGTGCTTGAAATATACACATCTAAAAATATACTTATTTATAAGTATACTTTTCAATAAATATACTTCTTGTAATATTCTCTTAGTAAAGTAAAAGGACACAAATACAACTAATGTGACATTTTATTGTGGCAACGTTTCGCTCTCCAGGAGCTTTATCAAGCCATTAAGGTAATGGCTTGATAAAGCTCCTGGAGAGCGAAACGTTGCCACAATAAGATGTCACATTAGTTGCACTTGTGTCCTTTTACTTTACATATTGTCATTAATTCTACCAACTTTATTACAAGATTCTCTTAGTAAATAGTCTCTCTCTCTCTCTATCTCTCTCATATCTCTCTCATATCTATGTCTTTCCCGACAGTTCCGCCTGAGAGGGTAGAGATAATATCTCATCTCTCACCTGTGGTCCCGGGAGATAGGAACGACGTGACGTGCCAAGCAGTAGGAGGTAAGTTTGGTCTGTTTAGCGGTTCCATATTTTTGTAAGTACGTTTTGACATTTTTTTAGTAATAATGCTGGTAAAATTGTTAATTTGTTAGGAAGAAATGTAAGGTAAAAGGAGGTTTGTCAACGGCTTTGTCAACGGCTTGACAAAGCCGTTGACAATCCTTCTTCAAGGCAGTGAGAGGTCGTTCTTGAAGGCGGTGAGAGGTCGTTCTTGAAGGCGGTGAGAGGTCGTTCTTGAAGGCGGTGAGAGGTCGTTCTTGAAGGCGGTGAGAGGTCGTTCTTGAGGGTCAGTTCTCCCACACACAGAGTCGTCAATCACGTCAGCTGTCAGCGGCACCTTTGGTACAGCGGACCGGTCCACTGAACCCTATGAGACTGGATTTACATCATCCTCTAATGGCAAGAAATGAGTGTGTGTTGAGAGGTAGCTCTTTTCTTTATTCTTTCTCCTTCTTTTGCTCCTTTTTCTTATCTTGTTTGCTTTGTTTGTCTTTTCTCCACATCTCTACCTTTCTCTCTCATTCATTCATATATATATATATATATATATATATATATATATATATATATATATATATATATATATATATATATATATATATATATGTGTGTGTGTGTGTGTGTGTGTGTGTGTGTGTGTGTGTGTGTGTACACTCACTCACCTAGTTGAGGTTGCAGGGGTTGAGTCCAAGCTCCTGGTGTGTGTGTGTGTGTGTGTGTGTATTAGGGGTCAGGTCACGCCTCGGGTTGCGGGCGGTTCTCCTGTTCAACATTTAGGTATCTATATTACCAAGACATTTCGCCAACCAGTGGCTTGCGACAGGTTGGTCCCGCCCACCTTTAATGCTGCCTTCTGCTTCTGCTTCTACTGCAGACTGATCAAGGCAAAGGAACTACACACTCATGATAATTCCTGAATTCAAGTGAAGATGCGACTGGTTGGCAAAAGTCTTAGTTCATTGCCACGTTTCCATCAATCTTTGATGTTTCGTCATGCCTTAAGAAGAGATCGTGATGTGTGGTAAGTCCTCCTCTGTTCCAATGAGCCACGGACGCTACAATAGGATGATTTCCAAATAAGCACTTTCTCTGACATGGTTGCATCAGCAGCAAGAATCTGTGCCTCTAATACCTCATCCATCACCCCCGCCTCAGTTCGAAACCACGTAAATTCTTCAGTTTATTCACAATCCTCCGTTACGATTTTTCAGGGATAACACCCCCTTAATTGCAATCGTTCATCTTTCTTCGGCAGGTTCTCCAGTAGCTAGCGTGGTGTGGGTGCAGGGAGGCCGTCCAGTGGACCACAACAGCACCGTACAAGAAAACGTAGTCTTTAACAGCCTGGAGGTACCGGCCTCTTGTACTGACCTCTTCCTACCCTTCACCTGCCGAGCGTCCAATAACGAAGTCACCACTCCTGCCACAGCTACCTACAGTAGAAACGTTACATGTACGTCTAATGGAGGATTCCCATACTGCCATCTTCCTGTATAAAGAACTAAATGGCACAATTCCCTGATTGGTACAATACACAAATAACCAGCATATACAGGAGAGAGAAACCTACCTCGACGTCACGGTCTGACTTGGGCCATTTACAAGGTCACACTCTCACAGTGTGACTTTGTAAATGGTCCAAGTCGGTTCGAAACGTCGTCGTAAGTTCCTCTCTCCTATGTGCTGTTTTTTCTGTAACTTCCTATATCATAATGGACAGGGGATCGAACCAAGGCGCCTGTCAGTTCATATACAGTCGTTCATTACAAAGCCTAGGTTCACTATGGTTCTGAAGGATCAAATGTGAGGGAAGCTGAAGTATGAGACACTTGTTTATCATTTGGGAATCTTTAATGAGGAAATGTTTCGCCAACCAGTGACTTCTTCAGTCCAGTACACCGAAGAACGGTGGAAGATCAGGAGGAGTTTGAGGTAATCAGTCCCCGTTCTCCTTTGTATTAGACTGATGAAGCCAGTGGCTGGTGAAACGTTTCCTCAGTAATGATACATACATACTGTGATCTTATTGTGTATATATATATATATATATATATATATATATATATATATATATATATATATATATATATATATATATAGCGTGTGTGTGTGTGTGTGTGTGTGTGTGTGTGTGTGTGTGTGTGTGTGTGTGTGTGTGTGTGTGTGTGTGATTGACATATCCTCTCTTATTGTAATATTTATGTGTTAAGTTTTCTGTGAGTGCTTGAAGACGTCTTCCCGTGGTCAGGTGGTCCCGTTAGCGTGAGAGTCGAGGCGTCGGAAACACCGCTTGTGGAGGGACGGGAAGCGGAAGTGACATGCACGGCTACCGGCACGAATCCACCTGCACGTATTATCTGGTACCAGCAAGGTCGTACTGTCGAAGAGGACTTTATTAATGTAAGTGTGTGTGTGTGTGTGTGTGTGTGTGTGTGTGTGTGTGTGTTCAGCTCCTGGGTCCCGAGATTGCCTATACTACTACTACCACCTTTTAACAACCCTGAGGCTGAATAAATACTTCCTGACATCCGTGGTACTCATCTCTATTTTCAACTCCCAACTATGCCCTCGTACACCCGTTTCAAGCCTCTTGAACAGTCTACCCCTATCTGACCTATCAACTCCCCTAAATATTTTGAAAGCATTAGTTCTTTTAGTCTCCCTTCTTTTCTCATTATCCTTAAACTCTGACATTAGTACCTTTGTATATCCTCCAGCGTTTTAACTTAAATTAAAGGTTTAATGCTGGTACTTGTGTGTAAAATCAGCATTTACGTATACATGCAGTATTCACACGTGTGCACACAGTATTCACAATATTCCCACTTGTACCCACAGTATTTACACCAGTACACAGTATTTACACCAGCATACACAGTATTCCCACTTGTACACACAGTATTTACACCAGTACACACAGTATTTACACCAGTATACACAGTATTCCCACTTGTATCCACAGTATTTACACCAGTACACACAGTATTTACACCAGTATACACAGTATTCCCACTTGTATTCCCAGTATTTACACCAATACACACAGTATTCATAAGTATACATAGTGTATGTATATTACAACAGTGGGTGAGGATGACCAGTGGGCCAGGTCGCCTCTGATAAGGCCATGAATTATGGCGTTTTATCTTAAATAACTTCTTGCGTTTGATTCATGTTCGTTTTATTGAAGCGAGTCGGAAATTGCATGTATAAATCACTCTGGACTTCTTCGCTTATGATTCAGAGTTTACTGCAGCTGTTTGCCTTCCACCTCGAGTTTTAAGTATTAAGGTAAACTTTAAGTTATTGTTGCCAGTGATGTAAACTTTATTTCTCTCAATATTGAGGTAAACTTTAAATCAGTGTTGTGTTGAGGTAAACTATAAAATCTGTTGTGTTGAGGTAAACTATAAAATCTGTTGTGTTGAGGTAAACTTTAAAATCTGTTGTGTTGAGGCAAACCTTAAAATCTGTTGTGTTGAGGCAAACCTTAAAATCTGTTGTGTTGAGGTAAACCTTAAAATCTGTTGTGTTGAGGTAAACCTTAAAATCTGTTGTGAGGTAAACCTTAAAATCTGTTGTGTTGAGGCAAACCTTAAAATCTGTTGTGTTGAGGCAAACCTTAAAATCTGTTGTGTTGAGGCAAACCTTAAAATCTGTTGTGTTGAGACAAACCTTAAAATCTGTTGTGTTGAGGTAAACCTTAAAATCTGTTGTGTTGAGGCAAACCTTAAAATCTGTTGTGTTGAGGTAAACCTTAAAATCTGTTGTGTTGAGGCAAACCTTAAAATCTGTTGTGAGGTAAACCTTAAAATCTGTTGTGAGGTAAACCTTAAAATCTGTTGTGTTGAGGTAAACCTTAAAATCTGTTGTGTTGAGGTAAACCTTAAAATCTGTTGTGTTGAGGTAAACCTTAAAATCTGTTGTGTTGAGGTAAACCTTAAAATCTGTTGTGTTGAGGTAAACCTTAAAATCTGTTGTGTTGAGGCAAACCTTAAAATCTGTTGTGTTGAGGCAAACCTTAAAATCTGTTGTGTTGAGGCAAACCTTAAAATCTGTTGTGTTGAGGCAAACCTTAAAATCTGTTGTGTTGAGGCAAACCTTAAAATCTGTTGTGTTGAGGTAAACTTAAAATCTGTTGTGCTGAGGTAAACCTTAAAATCTGTTGTGTTGAGGTAAACCTTAAAATCTGTTGTGTTGAGGTAAACCTTAAAATCTGTGTTCAGGTAAACCTTAAAATCTGTGTTGAGGTAAACCTTAAAATCTGTTGTGAGGTAAACCTTAAAATCTGTTGTGAGGTAAACCTTAAAATCTGTTGTGAGGTAAACCTTAAAATCTGTTGTGTTGAGGTAAACCTTAAAATCTGTTGTGTTGAGGTAAACATTAAAATCGGTTGTGTTGAGGTAAACATTAAAATCTGTTGTGTTGAGGTAAACATTAAAATCTGTTGTGTTGAGGCAAACCTTAAAATCTGTTGTGTTGAGGCAAACCTTAAAATCTGTTGTGTTGAGGTAAACCTTAAAATATGTTGTGTAAACCTTAAAATCTGAGGCAACCTTAAAATCCGTTAAAATTAAAATCTGTTGTGTTGAGGCAACCCTTAAAATCTGTTGTGTTGAGGCAACCCTTAAAATCTGTTGTGTTGAGGCAAACCTTAAAACCTGTTGTGTTGAGGCAAACCTTAAAACCTGTTGTGTTGAGGCAAACCTTAAAACCTGTTGTGTTGAGGTAAACTTTAAATCACTGTTTCACTGGAAAAATCCTCTCTCTCTGGTGTTTAATAATTTCCGCCTGGCACTGCAAAGGTGGGAAAGGATTTCAGATACAGGACTTATTTTTTGCTATATCGCGATCAACTGATCTGATTTGGTCTCGATATTCAAGATTTTTGCCAGGAAGAAGAAGGGGTTCAATCCCCCAGGAGGAGGATCGAATCTCTATCACTGCACACAACTGCATAATTCACATATTTTGTCACTGAAATATCCCCACGAGTTAATTTTTTTTCAGTTTACAAACTGTGAAGTGATTTAATGTACAAATTTGGTTATTGGTTTCTTTTTCTGTACTCTCTCTAGTTTCTTGGTTTAAAAAAACAGTGAGAAAAACACGTAATCAGTGTTTACGCGTTTTTCTAAACCAGCTTGTCGATATCTATTACCTAGGTTTATACCACAGGATTTTTGTAAATTGGCTCGTGCAATTAAACATTACTAGAAATACGTGATGGACAGTTTGCAAGGTAATAATAATAATAATAATAATAATAATAATAATAATAATAATAATAGTAGTAATAATAATATTTATTACAAGTACATGATACAACTTATACAGACCATAGTTGACATCAATGACATACTACTATATAGAAAGCCGCTTGTTAAGCAGGGAATTTCGGGAAAATTAGGTCAGTTTTGTCCCAGGATGCGACCCACACCAGTCCACTAACACTCAGGTACCCCTTTTACTGATGGGTGAACATAGACAACCGGTGTAAGGAAACACGTTCAATGTTTTCCCCCATTCGCCGGGAATCGAACCCGGACCCTTACCGTGTGAAACGAGAGCTTTTGCCACCAGGCCACGGGGCACTCCTATGTGTTACATACAGTGTGTTTTAGTCATTATATACAGCACACTTCCACAAACTTATGAATTACACAGTGTAATTACTGGACTAATACACTGTATACTTAATAAACCAATTCACCAATATTTTCCTAACGAACACATTACTAAAAGAACTCATTATCATCAAATAAAAAAAACTCACGAAACGATAAGGAACTGGGAGTGAACATTACACCAAACATATCGCCAGAGGCAAACAAGCCACCTAAGAAAAACAACATATCTGTAATCTATAATTAAAACAGATAATTGCTTCGGAAACCTCTTACATAGATTCTTGTAAAGGAACAAATGATTCGAATCTCAATGTAACGCCAGAAAACCAGGATCACAATATAATTAAATTAAAAAGAAATCTATTTCCAGAGAACAGAAAAGCTGGTAAAACAGCCACGTATGTGGAGGGAAACAGAAAATCAATTGAACATAGCAACCAAGTCAAAGACATAACCAATACAGCATCACAGCCGAACCTCAAGAAAACTATCATATCAAATGACGACACTTCAAAAAGATTATGGAACACTTAAACTGACAGGAAAGTGCGCATTGATCTCATCAGTCTGCTTTTATGGAGAGAGTAAGGGGCCAGAACCGTTGATGAAAGGGATGATAAACTAAGTGGAACTATTAATCATTGAAATGACTAATGAGTAAGTGAGGGGTTCGTAATGGAGCTTGACACATCAAAGGCATCAGGGCCAGATGGAATATTACCGAGAATATTAAGATAAGGAGCAGATATCCTCCCTTAGATACTTTCATTGATCATCAAATCTGGTGGCCTGGTGGTTACAGCTCTCGCTTCACACGGTGAGGGCCTGGGTTCGATTCCCAGCCAGAGTAGAAACATTGGGCGTGTTTCTTTCCACCTGTTGTCTATGTTTCCCATCAGTAAAATGGGTACCTGGGTGTTAGTCGACTGGTGTGGGTCGCATCCTGGGACACTGACCTAATTTACCCGAAATGCCCAGCATAAAAAGGGGCTTCTATAGAGTAATATGTCATTGATGTCAGCTATGGTCTGTATACCTTGTACATATACTTATAGTAAATAAAATATAGAGAAAAGAATAGTTTAAACCGGATATATACCTGGAGTATACCTGGATAGGGTTCCAGGGGTCAACGTCCCCCCCCCCACGGCCCGGTCCGTCACCAGGCCTTATGAATCATTAAAGGTATACAATGCCGTCAAGATAATAAATAAGTCACATCACCAAGGTATATTTATCAGGAACAGGTATCGCTAAACAGAGACATCTTCTCATTACTGTATATATCTGCAATGAATTGAGCAAACATCACTAGTTGCCTGAAAT
The DNA here is from genome assembly GCF_038502225.1 of Cherax quadricarinatus. Classification (NCBI taxonomy): domain Eukaryota; kingdom Metazoa; phylum Arthropoda; class Malacostraca; order Decapoda; family Parastacidae; genus Cherax; species Cherax quadricarinatus. The sequence goes on from NC_091376.1 coordinate 546,548, forward strand.
CTCTACAATAACGATACCCACATTTTGCATATGATGCCTGATACTGAGTACGCAGCACCAGTGTGAAGCCATCACCTGACCGTAGCATAACTCGATAATACTGAAAAGAATACTTTCACACAGGTGCTTGAGTAAAGGGGAATATCTAAGAAAATTGAAGGAGCTAGACTTTCAATTATATGTAAAATAAAGAATTGGAAGGGATATATTCACTGCATACAAAATACTACACATAATAGATAGGTCAGTTGGAAATTACACACTCACATGATATTCAGAGACAACAGAACACCTCCACAACATTGGTAAACAAATAGAAAAAAATAATTGAACAACGAGACCGTCAAAACGGACGTCACACACAAGTTCAAAAACGGACGTCACACACAAGTTCAAAAACGGACGTCACACACAAGTTCAAAAACGGACGTCACACACAAGTTAAAAAACGGACGTCACACACAAGTTAAAAAACGGACGTCACACACAAGTTCAAAAACGGACGTCACACACAAGTTCAAAAACGGACATCACACACAAGTTCAAAAACGGACGTCACACACAAGTTCAAAAACGGACGTCACACACAAGTTCAAAAACGGACGTCACACACAAGTTCAAAAACGGACGTCACACACAAGTTCAAAAACGGACGTCACACACAAGTTCAAAAACGGACGTCACACACAAGTTCAAAAGCAAATAATAATCTCCAGTTCAATATTTTAAAAAAATTTTGAGGATTATGAAGAAATATTTAGGGAATTTAATTTTTCCACTTAAATCGGGGAAATTAGGTCAGTGTCCCAGGATGCGACCCACACCAGTCGACTAACACCCAGGTACTCCATTTACTGATGGGTGAACATAGATTTTAATGGCGTTCACCACACACTCAAAAAGGCAATTCTTAATAGGTGACTTCATTACTTCATCCACAATCAACATAACATCACGGTTCACCAACGATAATACAAAAATATGACCGTGACATCAACACATCAACAACACATCCCCAACACATCACCTCCAGAGAGAGAAAGAGAAAAATAAAACTCTCAGTTTATGGTTTTCTTGTCAACAATTACAGCTCATATTTCTCCCCACCAATTTCGGGGCAAATTGGTAGCCTCATCAGGTTGACGTTGAGACGTCTGTGAATGAAGAAGGAATAGTGGTAGAAGAATGAACGCAGATGGAGAGAAGATATCTTCATTCACCTAGAATTACGTGTGTACTAGCCAATTTGTGCTAGCATGGTAGTCGAGGCTTGAAACACACTGTCATTAATAACTCCTATTACCCTGAGGTGTTTCTTGATTTTACACTGAATATTAAATTTGCCTTTATTACTGCCCCATATACCTTGATTCACAACCCTATCGCCCCTACAGGTAGAAATATATGTCCTTATAACACCTGTTGTCCCTGTTCACCTAGCAGTAAGTAGGTACCTGGGTATTAGTCGACTGGTGTGGGTTATATCCCGAGGACTGAATTAACCTACGTTGCTCTGACTGATTTCAGTCAGGTCTGTATACATTTTATCATGCACCTGTAGAAATAATGATAATAATAATAATTATTATTATTAGACTGGTGTATTTTGTTTATTGAGAAAGGTACAAATATATACAACCTCCTCTTTAGTGCTTTATAAACCTCTGCTTAGTAGCGAAACAGTCAAAATACTGGGTTGTGCATCCTTGTATTTCTTCTTATATACGTCAGTGTTTCGCCCCCAAAGCATTTTCTACCATACCGTTGGGTCGTTTGTGTTCTAGTTTTCTTTGTTTTCAAAACGTTTGTAGTTATATATCCTGTTATGTCTCCCTGTTATTCCTCCCTGTTATATCTCCCTGTAAGGTGTACATAGTAACATCTCTGGTGTGTGGGTGTGTGTGTGTGTGTGTGTGTGTGTGTGTGGGTGTGTGTTTGTACTCGCCTATTTGTACTCACCTATTTGTGGTTGCAGGGGCCGAGTCACAGCTCCTGGCCCTGCCTCTTTGCTGATTGCTACTAGGTCCTCTCTCTCCCTGCTCCATGAGCTCTATCATACCTCGCCTTAAAACTATGTATGGTTCCCGCCTCCACTACGTCACTTTCTAGGCTATTCCACGGCCTGACTACTCTATGACTGAAGAAATACTTCCTAACATCCCTTTGATTCATCTGAGTCTTCAACTTCCAATTGTGACCTCTTGTGTCTGTGTCCCTTCTCTGGAACTTCCTGTCTTTGTCCACCTTGTCTATTCCGCGCAGTATTTTATATGTCGTTATCATGTCTCCCCTGACCCTCCTGTCCTCCAGTGTCGTTAGTGTGTGTGTGTGTGTGTGTGTGTGTGTGTGTGTGTGTGTGTGTGTGTGTGTGTGTGTGTGTGTGTGTGTGTATTTTAGCACTTTTCACAAGCATTCCCATATATTTACGTACCGATATGTTCTCACGAGAACACTGAAGACAAGTGAACTTTAAAACGAATTCTTTGCAGTTATTAATTTGCGTATTTTCTTGATAATTTTACGTGTTCTGATAATTAACCTGTTCTCCGGAGTTCTGATAATTTAGAACATTCCATAACAATGGCATTGGTCAGTATATTTCATGCAATATATTCTTTATATAATTACAGTATTCATTTATCGTTAATTAAAATGAGATGAAATTCTGAAATTAAGTTAAGAGGGTGAGATTATTGTGGGTTTGCAGTCCTGTTACTGGAATTTCTTTATCGTCAATTTTTAATGGCTACAAAAAGTGTTTAATCATTTTTTCTTCACTACTACAACTAATAATAAATATTATTACTACTAATTCTACTGATACTACTACCAATGCTCCTACTACTAATAATAACAGTAATAATATAACAACATTGTCATCAATCTCTCTGTCTTCAAACGTAAACTCTGAAGACCAGTGATTGATGGTTACAGGGCTGTTGTCGTCGTCGAGACAGTGTGGAGATATTTTTGACAGGCTTCTGAGTGCTCCATTTGCAAGCCAATCTCAATGACCCTTCCTGAAAGCTATCTCCAGTTTCCTATCTTAACTGTGCGCCAGCTCAGGCTCTCTTTTATTCCTTTCAGCTTTTCGTTTTATTGGGAAACGTATTGTCTTTATTGGCCGGATCGAAATCCAGGCCGAGGTGACGGGATTTTCACGGCTAGGCTAAGATGTCTGTCATGGAAACTTAAATTTCGTGTTTTGTGTCGTATTTTCTGGCTATATTTCACCTGTAAGAAGAAGGAATTCTTACTTTTGTGTAAAGCTCTTGTTGGCCCTCTATGGATGCTCTCTGACCTGAACTTCTGGAACTCTTACTTCTCATTATTGTCCTTAAGGTATTTCGCCAGTAAAGATTTCTCCACGTACATATGGCACTTATTTTATCTGATCAACCTTATCGTGTCTCTTAACCACAAGAGTGAATGAGGCGGACATTCACTTGTTGTCACTCACATCACAGTAGCAAAAACTGCCTTCCACTGTCTTCTTGAATAATTTATTACTATTGTGACTAGATATAACCATGTAAACAGCTAAATAACACTGCAACTTTGTGACCCAGTCCCTGGACCCATGTACATTATTGATCACCTTCTTCTTGTTGCATACAAATCAATAATAGGATAGTTATCAATAAAGATTTCAGATAAAGGCCAGCATCTCTCTCTCAGCCCTCGCACAGAGGGGAAAAAATTAAGCAGACCACCGATAATTGCAGGTGACAAGACAGGACAAGGAGACAGTGAGTGTGTTGAGCATATTACCCACAAGACATCATCACGGTCGCCAGCTTCTCTGTCGAGCGGAAAATCCAAGTCTTCCTCTGGCCACTATAGAGGAAATTTTTACCTTGAACGTTGCATGTAAGTTCTTCTAAGTGATTTCCTTTGATTTTTACATTTATTTACATTTATTTACATTTACATATTAAGAATTATATATATATATTTTATTTTATATTTATTAACACACTGGCCGATTCCCACCAAGGCAGGGTGGCC
>NC_091376.1:555555-558055 GCF_038502225.1 Cherax quadricarinatus
ATTGTCAAGGAACAATGAGTAGTCACGAAAGCGCTTGGAATTTCATTACTCTTTCACAGTGGTTGTTTTGCATATATGTATATATATATATATATATATATATATATATATATATATATATATATATATATATATATATATATATATATATATATATATATATATATATATTTAATGATTAGGTGACACACACTACTCTATAGGCCTTTTTTTTCAGACCGACCGAAGGCCGTGATACAAGTGGACTGGCCACGTCGCTCAGAATTAATGAAGGAAGGCAGTGACCTCTTCCTCGCCTGTCTAGTCGAAGCTAATCCTCCCCCTTACAAAATCAAGTTCTTCCATAATGTAAGCTGCTTCCTATTGGAATAATTTGATGGCTTAATTAATGTAGATGGATCTAGGGAGTCTGAGGGTAGGGATTAATTTTTAAATGGGGTGTAAAGTGCATCTTTGGGTAACCTTATGGCTAATACATTCGTCAGTCAATGTCTTTTTGAAGCCAGTATAAAAATTATGCATTTGTGACAGTTACAGATAAGATAATCAGTCTGACTTCAGGTGGTCAGTCCCTCACTTCAGGTGGTCAGTCCCTCACTTCAGGTAGTCAGTCCCTCACTTCAGGTGGTCAGTCCCTCACTTCAGGTGGTCAGTCCCTCACTTCAGGTGGTCAGTCCCTCACTTCAGGTAGTCAGTCCCTCACTTCAGGTGGTCAGTCCCTCACTTCAGGTGGTCAGTCCCTCACTTCAGGTAGTCAGTCCCTCACTTCAGGTGGTCAGTCCCTCACTTCAGGTGGTCAGTCCCTCACTTCAGGTAGTCAGTCCCTCACTTCAGGTGGTCAGTCCCTCACTTCAGGTGGTCAGTCCCTCACTTCAGGTAGTCAGTCCCTCACTTCAGGTGGTCAGTCCCTCACTTCAGGTAGTCAGTCCCTCACTTCAGGTGGTCAGTCCCTCACTTCAGGTAGTCAGTCCCTCACTTCAGGTGGTCAGTCCCTCACTTCAGGTGGTCAGTCCCTCACTTCAGGTAGTCAGTCCCTCACTTTTGAACAGTGATCAAGTCTAAAGAAATGAACAAGCGATTTCTTCAGCTTTCACGGTCACCAGTCAGCTTACAGTATCACTATTATTATAAAAAATATAGCAGAATATCGACGCGTCACTCTAAATGTTGTCATTTGAGGTAAAAGGCAATTAATATTATCATAAAAAGAATATATTTTTAGAAATCTGGTCCAATACACCTTTCTATAGTGTTCTGGTTCCTATTGTAACATCCCTTATGAGTCTACCTGTAATAACATACTAACGTAGGTTCTGGAGGGCTGATACCAGCCCCAGAAATTCTACTGCCTTATTTTGACATTACCTTTTCCTGTATTGATGTCACTGACTTCGTATCTTATTTCTTATTTAGTCTCTCGTGGAATAAACCTCAATAATCACGTGAACGCAAATATATATATCATAGGAAAAAAAATCTGAGCGCTCTCGTGTGTTTACACAAACATCTTCAAGGGAATTAAAAATGTGTGTGTAAGCTTATGTAAGCACTCAGGTGTTTTTGTTTTCCCTGTGGTATTTTTTAGTCTCAAATATGTATAAAATGTATATATATTAATGTACAATGTATATATATCTCTGTGCTTGGATTTGATCAAATATACGAAAAAACAATTTTTTTTTCCGTAATCTTTCTAATACTATTATAACTTTCTTATTTTGTCGGTATTGTATACCGCAAATAATATACTACAAACATGTATGTTACCTCAGCTTGTTTCAAAGCCCAGCCTTATCTAACGTATTCTTGCATCTATATACGGTTTGGTAAACCATTGATTGTGTGTGTTGTCATCCTGCCAGGGCCAGGAGCTGGTGCATAACGTGAGTGGAGGTGTCCTGGTGAATGAAGTCACTCTCGCCCTTCAGAACATAAGTCGAGATAACTCCGGTAGCTACTTCTGTGTCGCTTCCAACGTTGAGGGTGACTCTCGGAGCAATACACTTACCCTTAAGATCAAGTGTGAGTACGACCTTGTTTGTACTAGTCTATACACGGGGGTTAAATAACTACCTCACACTCAAACTCAAGCGTGAGTACGACCCTGCTCTCGTTTATCCATACGAGGTCAAACAACAACGTCACCCTCACTTGTGAAGGGAAATTCGGATTACATGTTCACTACAAACTTGTTCACTACACAGGAAACACACACACACACAGGAGCTGTGAATCGACCCCCGCAACCCCAACTAGGCGAGTACACACACGCACACAATCAGTAATAACAAAGATCACTACGGTCGAGCCTAGGTAATGAGGACCTGGTCTTCATTTCCGGGCCACGGACGCTCCATAAGGCTCTCTACAAGATGCAATTTCTCAGAAAATTGACTCTTGTGCTCGTCCGCCGCTGACAGGAAGGGTGTGGTGGGGAGAAAACACATCCCTAACATCAATTAATAAGATGAGGTGGGGAAAAATAGTCTCAGAAGTTGGT